>NC_088401.1:19058924-19173924 GCF_034236695.1 Oncorhynchus nerka | reverse complement strand
CATCACTAGCCGGCTACCACCGGTTTACTCATCCCTGCACCTTAGAGGCTGCTGCCCTATAGACATAGACATGGAATCACTGGCCACTTTAATAATGAAACACTAGTCACTTTAATAAGGTTTACATACTGCTTTACTCTCATATGTATGTACTGTATTCTATTCTACTGTATTTTAGTCAATGCCACTCCGACATTGCTCGTCCTAATGTTTATATATTTCTTAATTCTGCTCTTTTACTTGAAGATTTGTGTGTATTGTTGTGTATTGTTAGATATTACTGCGCTGTTGGAGCTAGGAACACAAGCATTTCACTACACCCGCAATAACATCTGCTACATATGTGTATGTGATCAATACAACTTTATTTTATTATATTCTTAGGTACAGGAACAATGGTGGGCATTTTGAAGCAAGTGGGGACAGCAGACTGGGATAGGGAGAGATTGAATATGTCTGTAAACACTCCAGCCAGCATATTCTGAGTACGTGGCTAGGGATGCTGTCTGATGGTAGTGTAGGGTAGGGTTAATGGAGAGTGTGTAACGTGTTTAGGTTCCCTGTGGTCTGGAGGTGGGCAGTAGGACTGGTTCACATACCTCTATTGTCTTCTCAATGGAAAATGTCAAATGTGACCGTTGTTATCGGTGGCAGCAGAGGTAAAGTGTGCGTGTGTGTGTGTGTGTGTGTGTGTGTGTGTGTGTGTGTGTGTGTGTGTGTGTGTGTGTGTGTGTGTGTGTGTGTGTGTGTGTGTGTGTGTGTGTGTGTGTGTGTGTGTGTGTGTTTCCCACAGACCGTGGGGGTTTTGATGGTTGCTGAGGCGTTTGTGTCCGGCGTGTATCGCTGTATTGCCTCTAGTTCTGTGGGCAAGGATGAGCTGGACATGCCCTTCTATATAACAGGTACAGTACAATGACATCACACCACAGTCACAAAATCAAAACTACATCCTTCATTATGACTTGCAATATAGTACTACCCATTTGTGCACCATTGAATACATTAGTGTATACAGATGTAGGCCGGTGTCCTTTTTTGGTGTACTTCCGGGTTGGAGCGAGCGGTCGCATCTGCACTCGGTCCGCAGGTAGTATTACATTTCATTACATTTCATTACATTTCATTATAGTACAACGGTTTGATTTGTCTAATCTTATCAATTTCTTCTTAGCTAGCTACACAGCCGTCTTTGTATCATAGATAATTGCGTAATTATCGTATTTCGTCGTCCTAACGCAGTCTACACTGCCCTGCAGCTAGCCAGCTAGCTAACGTCCACCGTTAGCTAGTCCACCGTCTACCGATTAGCAGCACAACTATTACACTCAACTGAACGACTTGATTAGTGTAGTGTTAGCTAGCTACATAGTTGTCTTTGCTGTCTTCGTACCCAAGATAATTGTGTAGTTTAGAGTGTGTAGTTTTATGTCGTCCTTAACATAGGAGACTCTGCTAGCTAGCCAACAGCTAGCCAACGTCTACCGAACAGAACTTCTGCACTCAACAATCCTGGGTCGCATTTCGCTTCGCTCCACAGGTAGTATCACATTTTTCATTTCATTTCATTACAGTACAACGGCTTGATTTGTTTGATCGTAGCTAGCTACATAGCTAGCTACACAGCCGTCTTTGTATCAAAGATAATTGTGTAGTCTAGAGCGATTTCCTAGGTTAGTTAGCCAGCTATTGTCGTTCTTTTAACGCAACGTAACGTAATCAACACTGCTAGCTAGCCAGCTAGCCCCGAATAGCAGCACAGTAGAAACTATTACACTCAACGGAACGACTTGATTAGTGTAGTGTCAACAACGCAGCCAATGCCAACTAGCCTACTTAGTCAACAACGCAGCCTCTGCCAGCTAGCCTACTTCAGCAGTACTGTATCATTTTAATCTTTTTAGTCAATAAGATTCTTGCTACGTAAGCTTAACTCTCTGAACACTCGTGACGTGTAGTCCACTTGTCATTCCAATCTCCTTTGCATTAGCGTAGCCTCTTGTGTAGCCTGTCAACTATGTGTCTGTCTATCCCTGTTCTCTCCTCTCTGCACAGACCATACAAACGCTCCACACCGCGTGGCCGCGGCCACCCTAATCTGGTGGTCCCAGCGCGCACGACCCACGTGGAGTTCCAGGTCTCCGGTAGCCTCTGGAACTGCCGATCTGCGGCCAACAAGGCAGAGTTCATCTCCGCCTATGTCTCCCTCCAGTCCCTCGACTTCTTGGCACTGACGGAAACATGGATCACCACAGACAACACTGCTACTCCTACTGCTCTCTCTTCGTCTGCCCACGTGTTCTCGCACACCCCGAGAGCTTCTGGTCAGCGGGGTGGTGGCACCGGGATCCTCATCTCTCCCAAGTGGTCATTCTCTCTTTCTCCCCTTACCCATCTGTCTATCGCCTCCTTTGAATTCCATGCTGTCACAGTTACCAGCCCTTTCAAGCTTAACATCCTTATCATTTATCGCCCTCCAGGTTCCCTCGGAGAGTTCATCAATGAGCTTGATGCCTTGATAAGCTCCTTTCCTGAGGACGGCTCACCTCTCACAGTTCTGGGCGACTTTAACCTCCCCACGCCTACCTTTGACTCATTCCTCTCTGCCTCCTTCTTTCCACTCCTCTCCTCTTTTGACCTCACCCTCTCACCTTCCCCCTACTCACAAGGCAGGAAATACGCTCGACCTCATCTTTACTAGATGCTGTTCTTCCACTAACCTCGTTGCAACTCCCCTCCAAGTCTCCGACCACTACCTTGTATCCTTTTCCCTCTCGCTCTCATCCAACACTTCCCACACTGCCCCTACTCGGATGGTATCGCGCCGTCCCAACCTTCGCTCTCTCTCCCCCGCTACTCTCTCCTCTTCCATCCTATCATCTCTTCCCTCTGCTCAAACCTTCTCCAACCTATCTCCTGATTCTGCCTCCTCAACCCTCCTCTCCTCCCTTTCTGCATCCTTTGACTCTCTATGTCCCCTATCCTCCAGGCCGGCTCGGTCCTCCCCTCCCGCTCCGTGGCTCGACGACTCATTGCGAGCTCACAGAACAGGGCTCCGGGCAGCCGAGCGGAAATGGAGGAAAACTCGCCTCCCTGCGGACCTGACATCCTTTCACTCCCTCCTCTCTACATTTTCCTCTTCTCTCTCTGCTGCTAAAGCCACTTTCTACCACTCTAAATTCCAAGCATCTGCCTCTAACCCTAGGAAGCTCTTTGCAACCTTCTCCTCCCTCCTGAATCCTCCTCCCCCTCCCCCCTCCTCCCTCTCTGCAGATGACTTCGTCAACCATTTTGAAAAGAAGGTCGATGACATCCGATCCTCGTTTGCTAAGTCAAACGACACCGCTGGTTCTGCTCACACTGCCCTACCCTGTGCTCTGACCTCTTTCTCCCCTCTCTCTCCAGATGAAATCTCGCGTCTTGTGACGGCCGGCCGCCCTACAACCTGCCCGCTTGACCCTATCCCCTCCTCTCTTCTCCAGACCATTTCCGGAGACCTCCTCCCTTACCTCACCTCGCTCATCAACTCATCCCTGACCGCTGGCTACGTCCCTTCCGTCTTCAAGAGAGCGAGAGTTGCACCCCCTTCTGAAAAAACCTACACTCGATCCCTCCGATGTCAACAACTACAGACCAGTATCCCTTCTTTCTTTTCTCTCCAAAACTCTTGAACGTGCCGTCCTTGGCCAGCTCTCCCGCTATCTCTCTCAGAATGACCTTCTTGATCCAAATCAGTCAGGTTTCAAGACTAGTCATTCAACTGAGACTGCTCTTCTCTGTATCACGGAGGCGCTCCGCACTGCTAAAGCTAACTCTCTCTCCTCTGCTCTCATCCTTCTAGACCTATCGGCTGCCTTCGATACTGTGAACCATCAGATCCTCCTCTCCACCCTCTCCGAGTTGGGCATCTCCGGCGCGGCCCACGCTTGGATTGCGTCCTACCTGACAGGTCGCTCCTACCAGGTGGCGTGGCGAGAATCCGTCTCCACACCACGTGCTCTCACCACTGGTGTCCCCAGGGCTCTGTTCTAGGCCCTCTCCTATTCTCGCTATACACCAAGTCACTTGGCTCTGTCATAACCTCACATGGTCTCTCCTATCATTGCTATGCAGACGACACACAATTAATCTTCTCCTTTCCCCCTTCTGATGACCAGGTGGCGAATCGCATCTCTGCATGTCTGGCAGACATATCCGTGTGGATGACGGATCACCACCTCAAGCTGAACCTCGGCAAGACGGAGCTGCTCTTCCTCCCGGGAAGGACTGCCCGTTCCATGATCTCGCCATCACGGTTGACAACTCCATTGTGTCCTCCTCCCAGAGCGCTAAGAACCTTGGCGTGATCCTGGACAACACCCTGTCGTTCTCAACTAACATCAAGGCGGTGGCCCGTTCCTGTAGGTTCATGCTCTACAACATCCGCAGAGTACGACCCTGCCTCACACAGGAAGCGGCGCAGGTCCTAATCCAGGCACTTGTCATCTCCCGTCTGGATTACTGCAACTCGCTGTTGGCTGGGCTCCCTGCCTGTGCCATTAAACCCCTACAACTCATCCAGAACGCCGCAGCCCGTCTGGTGTTCAACCTTCCCAAGTTCTCTCACGTCACCCCGCTCCTCCGCTCCCTCCACTGGCTTCCAGTTGAAGCTCGCATCCGCTACAAGACCATGGTGCTTGCCTACGGAGCTGTGAGGGGAACGGCACCTCAGTACCTCCAGGCTCTGATCAGGCCCTACACCCAAACAAGGGCACTGCGTTCATCCACCTCTGGCCTGCTCGCCTCCCTACCACTGAGGAAGTACAGTTCCCGCTCAGCCCAGTCAAAACTGTTCGCTGCTCTGGCCCCCCAATGGTGGAACAAACTCCCTCACGACGCCAGGACAGCGGAGTCAATCACCACCTTCCGGAGACACCTGAAACCCCACCTCTTTAAGGAATACCTAGGATAGGATAAAGTAATCCCTCTCACCCCCCCCTCCCCCTGAAAAGATTTAGATGCACTACTGTTCCACTGGAGGTCATAAGGTGAATGCACCAATTTGTAAGTCGCTCTGGATAAGAGCGTCTGCTAAATGACTTAAATGTAAATGTAAATGTAAATGTAGGATCTTAATTTGATCACTCTTTTGTTGCCGAAACTTTCCTGCACTACAGGAAATGCAAACGTGTAGTGTATTCAAGGTACTGTATAAAAAGGAAAATTCTTCTACATTTTGTAATTTCCAGTTTATAATGTCAGACTTGATTTACCCTCACAAAAAATGTATCAACCCCCACAAAAAATGTCCATTCATAATCATTCACATTTCCTATTCCTGCAGATTATTTTTCTGCTGTTGCAAACTGTCTCAAATTAAGATTCTACATCTGTAGATGTGTCACAATGTAAAATCTATCAATGACTAACTATGTCTCACCCATCTCTCCCAGTCTCTTCCTCTCTCATTTAATTCACTCTATCTCTTTCTCTTCCTCTTGTCCTTTGTTTCTCTCACTGTCTCAATTCCTCCCCCACTCTTTCTGAGTCACTGTGATGTCCATCTAAAATCAAACACATTGATGACTGTGTGTGTGGATTTTTGTGTGGATATACCAGTCAAAAGTTTGGACACATCTACTCATTTAAGGGTTTTTCTTCATTTTTACTATTTTCTACATTGCAGAATAATAGTGAAAACATCAGAACTATAAAATAACAAATATTGAATCATGTACTAACCAAAAAAGTGTTAAACAAAACAACATCTATTTAATATTTGAAATTCTTCAAAGTAGCCACCCTTTGCCTTGATGACAGCTTTGCATACTGTTGGCATTCTCTCAACCAGCTTCATGTGGTAGTCCCCTGGAATGAATTTCAACAGGTGTGCCTTGTTAAAAGTTCATTTGTGGAATTTATTTCCTTCTTAAAGCCATCTCGGCTCCATCATTCATTGAATCAGATGGCTCATTTATCACAAAAACCCACTGATATTGCCAACTACTTTAATGACTTTTTCATTGGAAAGATAAACAAACTTAGGGATGATATTCCAGCAACAAACGCTGACACTACACATCCAAGTGTATCTGACCAAATTAGTAAAGACAAGAATTGTACTTTTGAATTCCATAAAGTCAGTGTGGAAGAGGTGAAAAAACTATTATTGTCTATCAACAATGACAAGCCACTGGGGTCTGACAATCTGGATGGAAAATGTCTGAGGATAATAGCGGACAATATTGCCACATCTTCAATCTAAGCCTACTAGAAAGTGTGTGCCCTCAGGCCTGGAGGGAAGCTAAAGTCATTCCGCTACCCAAGAATAGTAAAGCCCACCTTACTGGCTCAAATAGCCGACCAAACAGCCTGTTACCAACCCTTAGTAAACTTGTGGAAAAAATTGTGTTTGACCAGATACAATGCAATTTCACAGTAAACAAATTGGCAACAGACTTTCAGCACACATATGGGGATGGACACTCAACAAGCACGGCACTTACACAAATGATTGTTTATTGGCTGAGAGGAATTGATAAGAAAATGATTGTGGGGGCTGTCTTGTTAGACTTCAGGGCAGCTTTTGACATTATCGATCATTGTCTGCTGCTGGAAAAACATATGTGTTATGGCCTTACACCCCCTGCTATAATGTGGATTAAGAGTTACTTGTCTGACAGAACACAGAGGGTGTTCTTTAATGGAAGCCTCTCAAACATAATCCAGTTAGAAGCAGGAATTCCCCAGAGTAGCTGTTTAGGCCCCTTGCTTTTTTTCAATCTTTCTAACGACATTCCACTGACTTTGAGTTAGGCCAGTGTGTCTATGTATGCGGATGACTCAACACTATACACGTCAGCTACTACAGCAACTGAAATGACTGTAACACTTAACAAAGAGCTGCAGTTAGTTTCGGAATGGGTAGCAAGGAATAAGTTAGTCCTAAATATTTTCAAAACTAAAAGCATTGTATTTGGGACAAAACATTCACTAAACCTTAACCTCAACTACATATCGTAATGAATGATGTGGAAATTGAGCATGTTGAGGTGACTAAACTGCTTGGAGTAACCCTGGATTGTAAACTGTCATGGTCAAAACATATTGACACAACTGTAGCTAAAATGGGGAGAAGTCTGTCCATGATAAAGCGTTGCTTTGCCTTCTTAACAACACTATCAACAAGGCAGGTCCTACAGGCCCTGGTTTAGTCGCATCTGGACTACTGTTCAGTCGTGTGGTTAGGTGCCACAAACAGGGACTGTTGCAGTTGGCTCAGAACAGGGCAGCACGGCTGGCCCTTAAAAGAACACGGAGAGCTAACATTAATGACATTAATGACAATCTGTCATGGCTCAAAGTGGAATAGAGATTAACTTCCTCATTACTTGTTTTTGTAAGAGGTGTTGACAAGCTGAATGTACCAAGCTGTCTGTTTAAAATACTAGCACACAGTTCGGACACCCATGCATACCCCACAAGACATGCCAGCAGAGGTCTCTTCACAGTCCCCAAGTCCAGATCAGACTATGGGAGGCGCACAGTACTACATAGAGCCATGACTACATGAAACTCTAATCCACATCAGGTAACTGATGCAAGCAGTAAAATTAGATTTAAAAAGAAGGTAAAAATACACCTTGTGGAACAGCGGGGACTGTGAGTAACATAAACAGAGGTACTGTCACATGCATATAAACACATGATAACATACACACTATACACACATGGATTTTGTGATATAGATATGTGATAGTGGAGTATGGGCACACTTAGTGTGTTGTGAGTTCTGTAATGAATGTATTGAATGTATTGTAATGTTTTTAAAATTGTATAACTGCCTTAATTTTGCCGGACCCCGGATCCATAATAAATACAAATAAATACAAATGCAAATGCGTTTGAGCCAATCAGTTGTTTTGTGACAGGTTAGGGGTGCTATAGAGAAGATAGCCCTATTTGTTAAAAGACCAACTCCATATTATGGCAAAAACAGCTCAAATAAGCAAAGAGAAACAACAGCCCATCATTACTTTAAGACAAGGTCAGTCAATACAGAACATTCTTTTTTTATATACCCCTTTTTCTCCCCAATTTCGTGGTGTCCAATTGTTTTAGTAGCTACTATCTTGTCTCATCGCTACAACTCCCGTACGAGCTCGGGAGAGACGAAGGTTGAAAGTCATGCGTCCTCCGATACACAACCCAACCAGCCGTACTGCTTCTTAACACAGCGCGCATCCAACCCAGAAGCCAGCCGCACCAATGTGTCGGAGAAAACACCGTGCACCTGGCAACCTTGGTTGGCGTGCACTGCGCCCGGCCCGCCACAGGAGTCGCTGATGCGCGATGAGACAAGGACATCCCTACCGGCCAAGCCCTCCCTAACCCGGATGACGCTAGGCCAATTGTGCGTCGCCCCACGGACCTCCCGGTCGCGGACGGTTACGACAGAGCCTGGGCGCAAACCCAGAGTCTCTGATGGCACAGCTGGCGCTGCAGTAACCACTGCGCCACCCGGGAGGCAATACAGAACATTTTAAGAAGTTTGAAAGTTTCTTCAAGTGCAGTCGCAAAAACCATCAAGCGCTGTGATGAAACTGGCTCTCATGAGGACCGCCACAGGAAAGGAAGACCCAGAGTTACCTCTGCTGCAGAGGATAAGTTCATTGGAGCTACCAGCCTCAGAAATTGCAGCCCAAATAAATGCTTCACAGAGTTCAAGTAACCGACACATCTCAACATCAGCTGTTCAGAGGAGACCGCGTGAATCAGGCCTTCATGGTTGAATTGCTGCAAAGAAACCACTACTAAAGGATGCCAATAAGAAGAAGAGACTTGCTTGGGCCAAGAAACACGAGCAATGGACATTAGACCGGTGGAAATCTGTCTTTTGAGGAGTCCAAATTTGAGATTTTTGGTTCCAACCGGCATGGCTTTGAGAGATGCAGAGTAGGTGAATGGACGATCTCCGCGTGTGGTTCAACCCGTGAAGCATGGAGGAGGAGGTGTGATGGTGTGGGGGTGCTTTGCTGGTGACACTGTCTGTGATTTATTTAGAATTCAAGGCACACTTAATCAGTGTGGCTACCACAGCATTCTGCAGCGATACGCCATCCCTTCTGGTTTGGGCTTAGTGGGACTATCATTTGTTTTTCAACAGGACAATGATCTAACACATCTCCAGGCTGTTTAAGGGCTAATTGACCAAGAACAAGAGTGATGGAGTGCTGCATCAGATGACCTGGCCTCCACAATCACCCGACCACAACCCAATTGAGATGGTTTGGAATGAGTTAGACCGCGGAGTGAAGGAAAAGCAGCCAACAAGTGCTCAGCATATGTGGGAACTCCTTCAAGACTGTTGGAAAAGCATTCCGGGTGGCTACTTCGAATAATCACTAATATTATATATTTTGATTACTACATGATTCCATATGTGTTATTTCATAGTTTTAATGTCTTCACTATTATTCTACAATGTAGAAAATAGTTTTTTTTAAATAAAGAAAAACACTTGAATGAGTAGGTGTGTCCAAACTTTTGACTGGTACTGTATGTCAATATGTTGCAATAGAGATAGAACAGAGGGGGTTGGCGCTTTATCCCCTGTGTGTATTATCCCTGTCTGTGTGCTAGTGTGAGTTGGATCCTGTGTGTGTGTGCGTGAGTATGTGTTGTCTGCTGTGTAT
This sequence comes from Oncorhynchus nerka, assembly GCF_034236695.1. Classification (NCBI taxonomy): domain Eukaryota; kingdom Metazoa; phylum Chordata; class Actinopteri; order Salmoniformes; family Salmonidae; genus Oncorhynchus; species Oncorhynchus nerka. The sequence goes on along the minus strand of NC_088401.1, from coordinate 19,164,253 downwards.
TTGTATTTGTGTCGCCCCGTGTGCGTGTGTGTGTTTGTGTTCTCCCCTGTGTATGTTACCCCTGTGTGTTTGTGTGTGTGTGTGTGTGTGTTGTCCCCTGTGTGTTTGTGTTGTCCCCCTGTGTGTGTCGCATTTTGTGTGTGTGTGTGTGTGTGTGTTGTCCCCTGTGTGTGTTGTCCCCTGTGTGTGTGTGTTTGTCCCCTGTGTGTGTGTGTGAATGTGTGTTTTTGAGTGCAACAGGAACCTGGGGCTGTTATCGAGTCACTTCCCTGGGCCGCCAGGCCCTCTTTATTTCGGGAGACCTAGGGGTGTTTGGGAAAGATAAACACTATCTGCCATCAGGAAACCCTAGAGCCGTTTCCACGGGAAGTGTCAAATAGCTAAAGTAAATAAAAGGCCTTTTCACTGTATTTCTCTGGCTGCTTTTACCCACAATAGCTATTCAACATTGTCATCAAAGGTTAAGAAAATGGCGGCTTGGTCAACACTTGAGAGTAGGATTCAGATTCGTTGGAGGTCTAGTCAGATGGTGGGCAGGGAGGTTTGTCGTGGGGTTAAAAAGGTTATCAGAGCTGTTTGTATAGAGAGGTGTAGACCAGAATGGCTTGAATAGGAACTGAATCTCTGCATCCCTCTCTCTCCCTTTCACTCTCTCTCCCTCCCTTCCCTCCTACCTTACCTCCCTTTCCCTCTCTCCCTCTCTCCCTATTTCCCTCCCTTTCACTCTCTCTCCCTCCCTTCCCCCTCTCTCTCTCCCTCCCTCCTACCTTACCTCCCTTTCACTCTCTTTTCCTCCCTGGCCTCCCTCCCTCCCTCCCTCCCTCCTACCTTACTTCCCTTTCACTCTCTTTCCCTCCCTCCCTCGCTCCCTCCTACCTTACCTGCCTTTCACTCTCTTTCCCTCTCCCTCCCTACCTCCCATTCCCCTCTCTATTTCCCTCTCTCCCTCCTTACCTCCCATTCTCCCTCTCTATTTCCCTCTCTCCCTCCTTACCTCCCATTCTCCCTCTCTATTTCCCTCTCTCCCTCCCTTCCCCCTCTCTCCCTCTCCTCTCTCCCCCTCCCTCTCTGTCTTCCCCCTCCCTTCCTCTCACAGATGTCCCAGGAGGCTTCAGTGTGAGTCAGGAGGATGAGCCAAGGGAGGGAGGAGACCTACACCTCACCTGCGTAGCCAATAAGCACCTGTACACCAATTTTTCATGGCAACGGGTGACTGACCCAGCAGAGGCCACACCCCCGACCCCCTCCCTGGGTGGTGAACTGTCCTCAGGAGAGGCCACACCCCCTCCCCCCTCCCTGGGTGGTGAACTGTCCTCAGGGGAGTTTTCTGACACTCTGAGTCTATTGCTTAGCAACCTGACGACGGGGGATTCTGGAACCTACCGCTGCTCCGCCAATCACCTGCTGACGGGACAGAACACACATCTGGACACACAGGTGGACGTCACAGGTGAGCCCTCTGACCTCTGACCTCTGACCTCTCACACAGGACCACTCTGATCATCATCATCATTACCATCATCATTATCATCATCGTTACGATCATCATTATCATCCTCATTACCATCATCGTTATCATCATCGTTATCATCATCATTATCATCCTCATTACCATCATTATCATTTTCATCATCGTTACCATCATCATTATCATTTTCATCATCGTTATCATTACCATCATCATTACCATCATAATTGCCGTCGTCATTACCACCATCATTATCATCATTATTGTCATTACTATGACACATTCACACATCCATGGACAAACAGGGTAATACTCATATCAACATACTCATAGACGTACTCACACCTGTCATTTCAACTCAGCAGAATTGCTTTGATGAATTTAACGGATTGGCGATGTCCCTTTACATTTTATGGGAATAACGCCTTTCCTTCAGCACCTGGTATGTACATAAACACTCACGTTCACACACAGTGATACACCTACACACACACAGTGATACACCTACACAGTGATACACCTACACACACACAGTGATACACCTACACACACAGTGATACACCTACACACACACAGTGATACACCTACACACACACAGTGATACACCTACACACACACAGTGATACACCTACACACACACAGTGATACACCTACACACACACAGTGATACACCTACACACACAGTGATACACCTACACACACACAGTGATACACCTACACACACAGTGATACACCTACACAGTGATACACCTACACACACACAGTGATACACCTACACACACACAGTGATACACCTACACACACACAGTGATACACCTACACACACACAGTGATTTTTTTTAAATATTTTTTTTATTTCACCTTTATTTAACCAGGTAGGCTAGTTGAGAACAAGTTCTCATTTGCAACTGCGACCTGGCCAAGATAAAGCATAGCAGTGTGAACAGACAACACAGAGTTACACATGGAGTAAACAATTAACAAGTCAATAACACAGTAGAAAAAAAAATGGGCAGTCTATATACAATGTGTGCAAAAGGCATGAGGAGGTAGGCGAATAATACAATTTTGCAGATTAACACTGGGGTGATAAATGATCAGATGGTCATGTACAGGTAGAGATATTGGTGTGCAAAAGAGCAGAAAAGTAAATAAATAAAAATAAAAAAACAGTATAAAAACAGTATGGGGATGAGGTAGGTGAAAATGGGTGGGCTATTTACCAATAGACTATGTACAGCTGCAGCGATCGGTTAGCTGCTCGGATAGCTGATGTTTGAAGTTGGTGAGGGAGATAAAAGTCTCCAACTTCAGCGATTTTTGCAGTTCGTTCCAGTCACAGGCAGCAGAGTACTGGAACGAAAGGCGGCCAAATGAGGTGTTGGCTTTAGGGATGATCAGTGAGATACACCTGCTGGAGCGCGTGCTACGGATGGGTGTTGCCATCGTGACCAGTGAACTGAGATAAGGCGGAGCTTTACCTAGCATGGACTTGTAGATGACCTGGAGCCAGTGGGTCTGGCGACGAATATGTAGCGAGGGCCAGCCGACTAGAGCATACAAGTCGCAGTGGTGGGTGGTATAAGGTGCTTTAGTGACAAAACGGATGGCACTGTGATAGACTGCATCCAGTTTGCTGAGTAGAGTGTTGGAAGCCATTTTGTAGATGACATCGCCGAAGTCGAGGATCGGTAGGATAGTCAGTTTTACTAGGGTAAGCTTGGCGGCGTGAGTGAAGGAGGCTTTGTTGCGGAATAGAAAGCCGACTCTTGATTTGATTTTCGATTGGAGATGTTTGATGTGAGTCTGGAAGGAGAGTTTGCAGTCTAGCCAGACACCTAGGTACTTATAGATGTCCACATATTCAAGGTCGGAACCATCCAGGGTGGTGATGCTAGTCGGGCATGCGGGTGCAGGCAGCGATCGGTTGAAAAGCATGCATTTGGTTTTACTCGCGTTTAAGAGCAGTTGGAGGCCACGGAAGGAGTGCTGTATGGCATTGAAGCTCGTTTGGAGGTTAGATAGCACAGTGTCCAATGACGGGCCGAAAGTATATAGAATGGTGTCGTCTGCGTAGAGGTGGATCAGGGAATAGCAAGGCAACATCATTGATATATACAGAGAAAAGAGTCTGCCCGAGAATTGAACCCTGTGGCACCCCCATAGAGACTGGCCCTGATTTGACACACTGAACTCTGTCTGCAAAGTAATTGGTGAACCAGGCAAGGCAGTCATCCGAGAAACCGAGGCTATTGAGTCTGCCGATAAGAATATGGTGATTGACAGAGTCGAAAGCCTTGGCGAGGTCGATGAAGACGGCTGCACAGTACTGTCTTTTATCGATGGCGGTTATGATATCGTTTAGTACCTTGAGCGTGGCTGAGGTGCACCCGTGACCGGCTCGGAAACCAGATTGCACAGCGGAGAAGGTACGGTGGGATTCGAGATGGTCAGTGACCTGTTTGTTGACTTGGCTTTCGAAGACCTTAGATAGGCAGGGCAGGATAGATATAGGTCTATAGCAGTTTGGGTCCAGGGTGTCTCCCCCTTTGAAGAGGGGGATGACTGCGGCAGCTTTCAATCCTTGGGGATCTCAGACGATATGAAAGAGAGGTTGAACAGGCTGGTAATAGGGGTTGCGACAATGGCGGCAGATAGTTTCAGAAATAGAGGGTCCAGATTGTCAAGCCCAGCTGATTTGTACGGGTCTAGGTTTTGCAGCTCTTTCAGAACATCTGCTATCTGGATTTGGGTAAAGGAGAACCTGGAGAGGCTTGGGCGAGGAGCTGCGGGGGGGCGGAGCTGTTGGCCGAGGTTGGAGTAGCCAGGCGGAAGGCATGGCCAGCCGTTGAGAAGTGCTTATTGAAGCTTTCAATAATTGTGGATTTATCGGTGGAGACCGTGTTACCTAGCCTCAGTGCAGTGGGCAGCTGGGAGGAGGTGCTCTTGTTCTCCATGGACTTCACAGTGTCCCAGAACTTTTTGGAGTTGGAGCTACAGGATGCAAACTTCTGCCTGAAGAAGCTGGCCTTAGCTTTCCTGACTGACTGCGTGTATTGGTTCCTGACTTCCCTGAACAGTTGCATATCACGGGGGCTATTCGATGCTATTGCAGTCCGCCACAGGATGTTTTTGTGCTGGTCGAGGGCAGTCAGGTCTGGAGTGAACCAAGGGCTGTATCTGTTCTTGGTTCTGCATTTTTTGAACGGAGCATGCTTATCTAAAATGGTGAGGAAGTTACTTTTAAAGAATGACCAGGCATCCTCAACTGACGGGATAAGGTCAATGTCCTTCCAGGATACCCGGGCCAGGTCGATTAGAAAGGCCTGCTCACAGAAGTGTTTTAGGGAGCGTTTGACAGTGATGAGGGGTGGTCGTTTGACTGCGGCTCCGTGGCGGATACAGGCAATGAGGCAGTGATCGCTGAGCTCCTGGTTGAAGACAGCGGAGGTGTATTTGGAGGGCCAGTTGGTCAGGATTACATTGTAGGACTGCCGGGGTGTTAAGCATATCCCAGTTTAGGTCACCTAACAGAACAAACTCTGAAGCTAGATGGGGGGCGATCAATTCACAACTGGTGTCCAGGGCACAGCTGGGAGCTGAGGGTGGTCGGTAGCAGGCGGCAACAGTGAGAGACTTATTTCTGGAGAGGGTAATTTTCAAAATTAGTAGTTCGAACTGTTTGGGTATGGACCTGGAAAGTATGACATTACACACACACAGTGATACACCTACACAGTGATACACCTCTTTCTCCCTGTCCCAGTCTGCTCTCCTGCTCTCTTTCTCCCTGCCAGTCTGCTCTCCTGCTCTCTTTCTCCCTGTCCCAGTCTGCTCTCCTGCTCTCTTTCTCCCTGTCCCAGTCTGCTCTCCTGCTCTCTTTCTTCCTGTCCCAGTCTGCTCTCCTGCTCTCTTTCTCCCTGTCCCAGTCTGCTCTCCTGCTCTCTTTCTCCCTGTCCCAGTCTGCTCTCCTGCTCTCTTTCTCCCTGCCAGTCTTCTCTCCTGCTCTCTTTCTCCCTGTCCCAGTCTGCTCTCCTGCTCTCTTTCTCCCTGTCCCAGTCTGCTCTCCTGCTCTCTTTCTCCCTGTCCCAGTCTGCTCTCCTGCTCTCTTTCTCCCTGCCAGTCTGCTCTCCTGCTGTCTTTCTCCCTGTCCCAGTCTGCTCTCCTGCTCTCTTTCTCCCTGTCCCAGTCTGCTCTCCTGCTCTCTTTCTCCCTGCCAGTCTGCTCTCCTGCTCTCTTTCTCCCTGTCCCAGTCTGCTCTCTTGCTGTCTTTCTCCCTGTCCCAGTCTGCTCTCCTGCTCTCTTTCTCCCTGTCCCAGTCTGCTCTCCTGCTCTCTTTCTCCCTGTCCCAGTCTGCTCTCCTGCTGTCTTTCTCCCTGTCCCAGTCTGCTCTCCTGCTCTCTTTCTCCCTGTCCCAGTCTGCTCTCCTGCTATCTTTCTCCCTGTCCCAGTCTGCTCTCCAGCTCTCTTTCTCCCTGTCCCAGTCTGCTCTCCTGCTCTCTTTCTCCCTGTCCCAGTCTGCTCTCCTGCTCTCTTTCTCCCTGCCAGTCTGCTCTCCTGCTCTCTTTCTCCCTGTCCCAGTCTGCTCTCCTGCTCTCTTTCTCCCTGTCCCAGTCTGCTCTCCTGCTCTCTTTCTCCCTGCCTGTCTGCTCCCCTGCTCTCTCTCTCCCTGCACCTCTTTCTTTCACGTGGGAATGCTCCCTCGTCAGGAGGAAGAGGACACAATGGCACTTCCCACAATGCCACATTTACAGGCCCCTTCACAGGGCCAGAGGAACAATCAGCCAATCAGACACTGTCAAACCACGGACTCACAGACAATCATCAATTGTTCTCCTGGAGGAAGATATGGGAAACAACAATCAGTCCCACATTACTTAAGTCCCTTTTCTTCATTTATTTTACTGCTGCTGCTGCTCACCATACCTCAACGCATAAACTTCCTCTCAAAGACCCCCATGGGCTTTTAACTAGAGAGAGACAGTGAGGGGGGGTCATCCAATTGTAGTCTTTGTCGTCTAGGTGGTGAGTCATGTTTCAAATTGAGTGGTTTTAAGGTTACTACTACAAACCCAAGAGGAACCCAGGTCAGCTGAAACACACACACATACACTCACACAGAAATGTGTCACTAACACGCACATTGTGGTTAGAGCGTGGCAGGGGTCCAGGGACGGATGTCAAATATCCCTGCGTTCGATTTGTATAGAAAGAAAAGGAAAAACGACACTAATTCTATTCATGGGACTACAATATGACTATTCATGGGCCTACTATATGACTATTCATGGGCCTACTATATGACTATTCATGAGTCTACTATATGACTATTCATAAGTCTACTGTATGACTATTCATGGGCCTACTGTATGACTATTCATGGGCCTGTATGACTATTCATGGGCCTACTGTATGACTATTCATGGGCCTACTGTATGACTATTCATGGACCTACTGTATGACTATTCATGGTATGACTATTCTACTGTATGACTATTCATGGGCCTACTATATGACTATTCATGAGTCTACTGTATGACTATTCATGGGCCTACTGTACGACTATTCATGGGCCTACTGTATGACTATTCATGAGTCTACTGTATGACTATTCATGGGCCTACTGTATGACTATTCATGGGAATACTGTATGACTATTCATGGGTCTACTATATGACTATTCATGAGTCTACTGTATGACTATTCATGGACCTACTGTATGACTATTCATGGGCCTACTGTATGACTATTCATGGGCCTACTGTATGACTATTCATGGGCCTACTGTATGACTATGGGCCTCATGGGCCTACTGTATGACTATTCATGGGCCTACTGTATGACTATTCATGGGCCTACTGTATGACTATTCATGGGCCTACTGTATGACTATTCATGGGCCTACTGTATGACTATTCATGGGCCTACTGTATGACTATTCATGGGCCTACTGTATGACTATTCATGGGCCTACTGTATGACTGTTCATGGGTCTTCTGTATGACTATTCATGGGCCTACTGTATGACTATTCATGGGCCTACTGTATGACTATTCATGGGCCTACTGTATGACTATTCATGGGCCTACTGTATGACTATTCATGGGCCTACTGTATGACTGTTCATGGGTCTTCTGTATGACTATTCATGGGCCTACTGTATGACTATTCATGGGCCTACTATATGACTATTCATGAGTCTACTGTATGACTATTCATGGGCCTACTGTATGACTATTCATGGGCCTACTGTATGACTATTCATGGGCCTACTGTATGACTGTTCATGGGTCTTCTGTATGACTTATGACTCGTCTGTTCTGTTCTCTTGACATTGAAGTAACTCAATATTTTGTGATACACACACACACGCACACACACACCCGTGCACACACACACACACACACACACACACACACACACACACACACACACACACACTCACACACGCTCGCTCGCACACACACAACACACACATCTCTCTCTCACACATGCACACCTAATCACACACACACTCATGGTGTGTGTTTTCCCACAGTACTGGAGGCTCCGGTGCTGTTACAGAATCTGTCTGACTGCAGCGTGAACATCAGCAGCTCAGTGACACTCAGCTGCCGCGCCCACGGAGTGCCACGCCCATTCATCACATGGTACAAGGACCAACACACACTGCTTCAGGGATCAGGTGGGAGGCACAGTGATCTTATATCCCCGTCTCAACTATACTGAACAAAAATATAAACACAACATGCAACAATTTCAAGGATTTTGCTGAGATTACAGTTCATAAGGAAATCAGTCAATTGAAATAAATTCATTAGGCCCTAATCTATAGATTTCACATGACAGGGCAGAGGCACAGCCATTGGTGGGCCTGGGAGGGCATAGGCCCACCCGCTGGGGAGCCAGATCCAGCCAATCAGAATGAGTTTATCTTCACAAAACGTCTTTATTAGAGACAGAATTACTCCTCAGCTGTCCGGGTGGCTGGTCTCAGACAATCCTGCAGGTGAAGAAGCCAGATGTGGAGGTCCTGGGCACACTGCCAAATGGACGTACTGACAAATTCTCTAAAACAACATTGGAAGCGGCTTATGGTAGAGAAATTAACATCTCTGGCAACAGCTCTGGTGAACATTCCTGCAGTCAGCATACCAATTGCACACAGCATACCAATTGCACACGTGTGGCATCGTGTTGTGTGACAAAACAGCACGTTTTTACCTTTGATTGTCCCGAAAACCATGTGCACCTGTGTAATGATCATGCTGTTTAATCATCTTATTGATATGCCACACCTGTCAGGTGGATGGATTATTTTGGCAAACGCTCACTAACAAGGATATAAACACATTTGTGATATTTTTTTACCTTTATTTAACTAGGCAAGTCAGTTAAGAACAAATTCTTATTTTCAATGACGGCCTAGGAACAGTGGGTTAACTGCCTGTTCAGGGGCAGAACGACAGAGTTGTACCTTGTCAGCTCAGGGGTTTGAACTTGCAACCTTCCGGTTAGTAGTCCAACGCTCTAACCACTAGGCTACCCTGCCGCTTGTTGTGCGTATGGAACATTTCTGAGATCTTTAATTTCAGCTCTTGAAACGTGGGAACAGCACTTTTACATGTTGGGTTTATATTTTTGTTCACTATATATATGGGAATATTACAACAGTGAAAGTTGAGTTGCTTGGTGACTTGGAGTGTCAATAGTCTAAAATGACTTCCTCTCCTCCTCTTTCTCACTTCACCTGCACTGATCTGAATAAAGACAGGAAGATGAGAGAGGAATCCTCTTCAAACTGTTGAGAATGAGACTCCTGAAGTTGGTGTTGGGAAATGGCTGTGACACGTTCTGTTTCTCATGTGCAGGTATCGTCATAGCACAAGGAGGTGAGAACCTCCACATTGACCGAATCACAGTGGAGGACCAGGGTCTGTACACCTGCCAGGCAACCAATGAGAGAGGCTCTGCTGAGAGCTCCACCTACATCTGGGTTCACAGTAAGGATCCATTGACCAATAGTAACTGTGGAATACACTCAACTCTCTCTCCTCTCTCGTTCTATAACCATCCAAGATGGGTGTCTTCCATATTTGGTCATGTTGGTGCCTGTGGATAAACACTCTTGTGATAGCCAGGATGTGGGTGTTAAAGGGTACCAATGACAACCAATTAGATTATCAACCTTATACATATAACAGTCATCTAATCATGATCTACTATAACAAGGGTGAAGAGTAAAGCCTCAGCTAATAGGGTCAGTTGTAAAGAGAAAACGAGACACTGCTTTAGATAGTGCTGCTATCCTTATACGTCTTGATTGATTTTCCCTTCTTTAGAGGACCCACTCACTGAGTAGCAGCTAGCGGAAGCTCCCTAGCCTGACCATGGAGAGGAGTGTCTCAGTGTTGTTCTGTTCTAATAAGTCAGGAAGGAAGCTGTCTCCCTTTTTGATTTCCCTCGGAAGCCCCACTCTGCTGCCCCGTAAACTGAGGCTATTTCTATATCTTCAGAAAAACACCAAGATGAATGAGGAAGATGGCTGTTTGTGTTTGAGCCTGTTGGGTCGTTTCCACCCTGATCAGAGGCTGGGACAGACAGGGAGGGACGGAGGGACAGTGAGAGAACAGCGCCCTCATGTGGGAAGGTAGAGAACTGCAGCACATGAGTGAAATAAATGTCAGATAAGTGATTTTACTTGAAGTGAGGGAGGAGAGAATAAGTATTCCTGAGAGGGCCTTGTTCATCACTGTGCTTCTATTTCTATAGTTTAAAATGGGTAAATCCTCAGATTAATTTCAATCATGCTCTCTTCTCTCTCCCTTACGTTGTACACAGAGAATATTTTTGCAGAATTCTGCATGCAGAGTCTCAATTTGGTGTTTGTCCCATTTTGTGAATTCTTGGTTGGTGAGCGGACCCCAAACCTCACAACCATAAAGGGCAATGGGTTCTATAACTGATTCAAGTACTTTTAGCCAGATCCTAATTGGTATGTTGAATTTAATGTTCCTTTTGATGGCATAGAAGGCCCTTCTTGCCTTGTCTCTCAGATCGTTCACAGCTTTGTGGTAGTTACCTGTGGCGCTGATGTTTAGGCCGAGGTATGTATAGTTTTTTGTGTGCTCTAGGGAAACGGTGCCTAGATGGAATTTGTGGTCCTGGCAACTGGGCCATTTTTGGAACACGGTTATTTTTGTCTCACTGAGATCTACTGTCAGGGCCCAGGTCTGTCAGGGCCCAGGTCTGTCAGGGTACAGGTCTGACAGAATCTGTGCAGAAGATCTAGGTGCTGCTGTTGGCCCTCCTTGGTTGGGGACAGAAGCACCAGATCATCAGTAAACATTTGACTTCAGATTCTAGTCCTCTCTCTCTCTGTGTAGACTCATCAGGTGGCCTGTCTCTGGAGATCCCTACTCTCACCTGTACCTGTCTGGTGGCCACTCTCTTCTGGCTGCTTCTCACTCTCTTCATACGTAAACTAAAAAAGGTGAGACACAAATGGAGCAGACATGACTGTATAAAATTGTGTAACTATCTGTCCTATTTTTGATGATTTCATATAAATCCATTTCTCTCAGCCAAACTCTTCGAGTGCCAAGGCTGAGTACCTTTCAATCATCCTGGACCCAGGGGAGGGGCCTCTGGAGGAGCAGTGTGATAGGCTACAGTACGACCCAGGCCAATGGGAGTTCCCCAGAGACCGCCTCAAACTGGGTATAACTTTACATCATTTGTTACCGACCTGGTACACTGTGTAGTGATTGGTTACAGACCAAGTATAAAGTTGGGAGAGAGGAGATGATTAAGATTAGTGATATGGTATGATCACTTCCTCGTAACAATCTTATCTGCATCAGAGATGACTGGGAGTTCCCCATGTAATCAGGTCTGGCTAGGGTGGGATCTGTGTTTACTGTAACTAATCAGGTCTGGCTAGGGTGGGATCTGTGTTTACTGTAACTAATCAGGTCTGGCTAGGGTGGGATCTGTGTTCACTGTAACTAATCAGGTCTGGCTAGGGTGGGATCTGTGTTTACTGTAACTAATCAGGTCTGGCTAGGGTGGGATCTGTGTTTACTGTAACTAATCAGGTCTGGCTAGGGTGGGATCTGTGTTCACTGTAACTAATCAGGTCTGGCTAGGGTGGGATCTGTGTTTACTGTAACTAATCAGGTCTGGCTAGGGTGGGATCTGTGTTTACTGTAACTAATCAGGTCTGGTTAGGGTGGGATCTGTGTTTACTGTAACTAATCAGGTCTGGCTAGGGTGGGATCTGTGTTTACTGTAACTAATCAGGTCTGGCTAGGGTGGGATCTGTGTTTACTGTAACTAATCAGGTCTGGCTAGGGTGGGATCTGTGTTTACTGTAACTAATCAGGTCTGGTTAGGGTGGGATCTGTGTTTACTGTAACTAATCAGGTCTCTAGGTGTATTTATAATGTGCTGTATTTATAATGTGATGTATTTATAATGTACTGTATTTATAATGTGATGTATTAATAATGTGCTGGCTAGGTGGGCATCTGTGTTTACTGTAACTAATCAGGTCTGGTTAGGTGGGGTCTGTGTTTACTGTAACTAATCAGGTCTGGCTAGGGTGGGATCTGTGTTTACTGTAACTAATCAGGTCTGGCTAGGGTGGGATCTGTGTTTACTGTAACTAATCAGGTCTGGCTAGGGTGGGATCTGTGTTTGACTCATCAGGGCTTGTTGGATATACAGTAAATGTCATTTTCATTTCTCAAGTTTTATGAACGGTCAGCTGGGATATATAGGTGGTTCCCACCTGAAGCCTTTAGAAACATTGACTCTGACTGCCACCGCCCAGTGTTCAACCACAACCCACCTCTGGGTTTCAACCCCACCAATTGAGAAACAAATAAGATTGTGTTTGAATTATCTCTCTGTGTCCTTCCAGAGAAACCTCTGGGCCGTGGGGCCTTTGGGAAAGTCATGCAGGCGTCTGCCTTTGGCATCGACAACTCTACAGGCTGCAGGACTGTGGCTGTCAAGATGCTCAAGGGTACCTGCTTTATTATGTTCACTATATCTGAGTCATCTAACAACGTGACAAATGATGACCATTCAGAATAGAACAACTGAATACAATAGAACATGACTCTACCAGCATAATGTGCTGTATTTATAATGTACTGTATTTATAATGTACTGTATTAATAATGTGCTGTATTTATAATGTGATGTATTTATAATGTACTGTATTTATAATGTACTGTATTAATAATGTGCTGTATTTATAATGTGATGTATTTATAATGTGATGTATTTATAATGGACTGTATTTATAATGTACTGTATTTATAATGTGCTGTATTTATAATGTACTGTATTTATAATGTGATGTATTTATAATGGACTGTATTTATAATGTGCTGTATTTATAAAGTGATGTATTAATAATGTGCTGTATTTATAGTGTGATGTATTGATGATGCGATGTATTTATAATGTACTGTATTAATAATGTGCTGTATTTATAATGTGATGTATTTATAATGTACTGTATTAATAATGTGCTGTATTAATAATGTACTGTATTAATAATGTGCTGTATTTATAATGTACTGTATTTATAATGTGATATATTTATAAAGTGATGTATTTATAATGTGCTGTATTTATAATGTACTGTATTTATAATGTGATATATTTATAAAGTGATGTATTAATAATGTGCTGTATTTATAGTGTGATGTATTGATGATGCGATGTATTTATAATGTGCTGTATTAATAATGTACTGTATTAATAATGTGCTGTATTTATAATGTGATGTATTTATAATGTACTGTATTTATAATGTGATGTATTTATAATGTACTGTATTTATAATGTGATGTATTTATAATGTACTGTATTTATAATGTGCTGTATTTATAATGTGCTGTATTAATAATGTACTGTATTAATAATGTGCTGTATTTATAATTTACTGTATTTATAATGTGATGTATTAATAATGTGCTGTATGAATACTGTGCTGTATTTATTGAGTGATGTATTTATAATGTACTGTATTTATAATATGCTGTATTTATAATGTGCTGTATTAATAATGTACTGTATTTATAATGTATTGCATTTATAATGTGATATATTTATAATGTGATGTATTTATAATGTACTGTATTAATAATGTACTGTATTTATAATTTACTGTATTTATAATATGCTGTATTTATAATGTACTGTATTTATAATGTACTGTATTTATAATGTACTGTATTTATAATTTACTGTATTTATAATATGCTGTATTTATAATGTACTGTATTTATAATGTACTGTATTTATAATGTACTGTATTTATAATGTACTGTATTTATAATGTGATGTATTTATAATGTACTGTATTTATAATGTACTGCATTTATAATATGCTGTATTTATAATGTGATGTATTTATAATGTACTGTATTTATAATGTACTGTATTTATAATGTGATGTATTTATAATGTACTGTATTTATAATGTACTGTATTTATAATGTATTGCATTTATAATATGCTGTATTTATAAAGTGATGTATTTATAATGTACTGTATTTATAAAGTGATGTATTTATAATTTACTGTATTTATAATGTGCCGTATTAATAATGTGCCGTATTTATAGTGTGATGTATTTATAATGTGCTGTGCTGTATGTTATCCACCAGAGGGGGCTACTCCCAGTGACCACAAGGCTCTGATGACAGAACTGAAGATCCTGAACCACATCGGCCACCACCTGAATGTGGTCAACCTGCTGGGAGCCTGCACCAAGGCAGGGCCTCTCATGGTGATAGTGGAGTACTGTAGGTATGGAAACCTATCCACCTACCTGAAGAGCAAGAGAGACGTGTTCCTGCTCAACAAAGTGAGTTCTCCCTCTGTCCAGACCGACAGACAGACAGACAGATAGACAGGCAGACAGACAGACAGACAGGCAGGCAGACAAACAGACAGATAGACAGGCAGACAGACAGACAGACAGACAGACAGACAGGCAGGCAGGCAGGCAGGCAGGCAGACAGACAGACAGACAGACAGACAGATGGACAGACAGACAGACAGACAGACAGACAGACAGACAGACAGACAGACAGACAGACAGACAGACAGACAGACAGGCAGGCAGGCAGACAGATAGACAGGCAGACAGACAGACAGACAGGCAGACAGACAGAGCCTTAACTTACAGACCTCAATGAGGTCAAGTTCCCATTGACATCCTGTCTATATATTTATGCTGTGAAGAGCGTCATGAATGTCTTCTTGTCACACTTACAGACGTTAAGATACTTATCTCACATTCAAGTCTCATTTCCTATGACGGATACACAGAATGAGCCTCAAGCACTCAAACACATCACCAACTCACTTCTGCAATCAATTGATGTTCTGTCATCTGTAATAAGAGAGAGGGACTTTTTCCTTAATATCAGAATCTGTAGTTCTGAGTATTTAGTCCTGTATGATTCATGTTAACACTCATAGTTGAGTTGTAGTTGTAATGCAGTGTTTTGTGTCGTACAGTTTATGTGTAGTGGTGTAAACTAGAGACAAACACACTAAGTCCACAAACTAAATATAATAAATACAGAATATCCATATTGACCAGTAGCACTACCTGACCACATTAACCACAACTCATTCTCTCTCCCTGTGACAGGATGGGAAGAAGAGGTGTTTCGAGGAGAGAGAGGGCACAGAGGAGAGGGGTAAGAGAGAGAGGACAGAGGAGAGGGGTGAGAGAGGACAGAGGAGAGGGGTAAGAGAGAGGGCACAGAGGAGAGGGGTAAGAGAAAGATAGAGAGAGAGAACAGAGGAGAGGGGTAAGAGAAGGATAGAGAGAGAACAGAGGAGAGAGGAAAGAGAGAGAAAACAGAGGAGAGGGGTAAGAGAGAGAGAGGACAGAGGAGAGGGGTAAGAGAGAGGGCACAGAGGAGAGGGGTAAGAGAGAGAGAGAGGACAGAGGAGAGGGGTAAGAGAGAGGGCACAGAGGAGAGGGGTAAGAGAGAGGGCACAGAGGAGAGGGGTAAGAGAGAGAGAGAACAGAGGAGAGGGGTAAGAGAGAGAGAGAACAGAGGAGAGGGGTAAGAGAGAGAGAGAACAGAGGAGAGGGGTAAGAGAGAGAGAGAACAGAGGAGAGGGGAAGAGAGAGAACAGAGGAGAGGGGTAAGAGAGAGAGAGAACAGAGGAGAGGGGTAAGAGAGAGAGAGGACAGAGGAGGGGGTAAGAGAGAGAGAGAACAGAGGAGGGGGGTAAGAGAGAGAGAGGACAGAGGAGAGGGGTAAGAGAGAGAGAGAACAGAGGAGAGGGGTAAGAGAGAGAGAGAACAGAGGAGAGGGGTAAGAGAGAGAGAACAGAGGAGAGGGGTAAAGAGAGAGAGAGAACAGAGGAGAGGGGAAGAGAGTGAACAGAGGAGAGGGTAAGAGAGTAAGAGAGAGAGAACAGAGGAGAGGGGTAAGAGAGAGAGAGAACAGAGGAGAGGGGTAAGAGAGAGAGAGAACAGAGGAGAGGGGTAAGAGAGATAATAAAACAGAGAGAACAGAGGAGAGGGGTAAGAGAGAAAACAGAGGAGAGGGGTAAGAGAGAGAGAGGACAGAGGAGAGGGGTAAGAGAGAGGGCACAGAGGAGAGGGGTAAGAGAGAGAGGACAGAGGAGAGGGGTAAGAGAGAGGCACAGAGGAGAGGGGTAAGAGAGAGGGCACAGAGGAGAGGGGTAAGAAGAGAGAGAGAGAACAGAGGAGAGGGGTAAGGAGAGTAAGAGAGAGAACAGAGGAGAGGGGTAAAGAGAGAGAGAAGAGGAGAGGAGAGTAAGAGAGAGAGAGAACAGAGGAGAGGGGTAAGAGAGAGAGAGAACAGAGGAGAGGGGTAAGAGAGAGAGAGAACAGAGAGAGAGAACAGAGGAGAGGGGTAAGAGAGAGAGAACAGAGGAGAGGGGTAAGAGAGAGAGAGAACAGAGGAGAGGGGTAAGAGAGAGAGAGAACAGAGGAGGGGTAAGAGAGAGAGAGAACAGAGGAGAGGGGTAAGAGAGAGAGAGAACAGAGGAGAGGGGTAAGAGAGAGAGAGAGAACAGAGGAGAGGGGTAAGAGAGAGAGAACAGAGGAGAGGGGTAAAGAGAGAGAGAACAGAGGAGAGGGGAAGAGAGAGAACAGAGGAGAGGGGTAAGAGAGAGAGAGAACAGAGGAGAGGGGTAAGAGAGAGAGAGAACAGAGGAGAGGGGTAAGAGAGAGAGAGAACAGAGGAGAGGGGTAAGAGAGAGAGAACAGAGGAGAGGGGTAAGAGAGAGAGAGAACAGAGGAGAGGGGTAAGAGAGAGAACAGAGGAGAGGGGTAAAGAGAGAGAGAACAGAGGAGAGGGGAGAGAGAACAGAGGAGAGGGTAAGACAGAGGAGAGGGGTAAGAGAGAGAGAGAACAGAGGAGAGGGGTAAGAGAGAGAGAGAACAGAGGAGAGGGGTAAGAGAGAGAGAACAGAGGAGAGGGGTAAGAGAGAGAGAGAACAGAGGAGAGAGAGAGAGAACAGAGGAGAGGGTAAGAGAGAGAGAACAGAGGAGAGGGGTAAAGAGAGAGAGACAGAGGAGAGGGGTAAGAGAGAGAGAGAACAGAGGAGAGGGGTAAGAGAGAGAGGACAGAGGAGAGGGGTAGAGAGAGAGAGAACAGAGGAGAGGGGTAAGAGAGAGAGAGAACAGAGGAGAGGGGTAAGAGAGAGAGAACAGAGGAGAGGGGTAAGAGAGAGAGAGAACAGAGGAGAGGGGTAAGAGAGAGAGAGAACAGAGGAGAGGGGTAAGAGAGAGAGAACAGAGGAGAGGGGTAAGAGAGAGAGAGAACAGAGGAGAGGGGAAGAGAGAGAGAACAGAGGAGAGGGGTAAGAGAGAGAGAACAGAGGAGAGGGGTAAGAGAGAGAGGACAGAGGAGAGGGGTAAGAGAGAGAGAGAACAGAGGAGAGGGTAAGAGAGAGAGAACAGAGGAGAGGGGTAAGAGAGAGAGAGAACAGAGGAGAGGGGTAAGAGAGAGAGAACAGAGGAGAGGGGTAAGAGAGAGAGAACAGAGGAGAGGGGAAGAGAGAGAGAACAGAGGAGAGGGGTAAGAGAGAGAGAGAACAGAGGAGAGGGGTAAGAGAGAGAGAGAACAGAGGAGAGGTGTAAAGAGAGAGAGAACAGAGGAGAGGGGTAAGAGAGAGAGAACAGAGGAGAGGGGAAGAGAGTGAACAGAGGAGAGGGGTAAGAGAGAGGGCACAGAGGAGAGGGGTAAGAGAGAGGGCACAGAGGAGAGGGGTAAGAGAGAGAGAGAACAGAGGAGAGGGGTAAGAGAGAGAGAGAACAGAGGAGAGGGGTAGAGAGAGAGAGAACAGAGGAGAGGGGTAAGAGAGAGAGAGAACAGAGGAGAGGGGAAGAGAGAGAACAGAGGAGAGGGGTAAGAGAGAGAGAGAACAGAGGAGAGGGGTAAGAGAGAGAGAGGACAGAGGAGGGGGTAAGAGAGAGAGAGAACAGAGGAGAGGGGTAAGAGAGAGAGAGGACAGAGGAGAGGGGTAAGAGAGAGAGAGAACAGAGGAGAGGGGTAAGAGAGAGAGAGAACAGAGGAGAGGGGTAAGAGAGAGAGAACAGAGGAGAGGGGTAAGAGAGAGAGAGAACAGAGGAGAGGGGAAGAGAGTGAACAGAGGAGAGGGGTAAGAGAGAGAGAGAACAGAGGAGAGGGGTAAGAGAGAGAGAGAACAGAGGAGAGGGGTAAGAGAGAGAGAGAACAGAGGAGAGGGGTAAGAGAGAGAGAGAACAGAGGAGAGGGGTAAGAGAGAGAAAACAGAGGAGAGGGGTAAGAGAGAGAGAGGACAGAGGAGAGGGGTAAGAGAGAGGGCACAGAGGAGAGGGGTAAGAGAGAGAGAGGACAGAGGAGAGGGGTAAGAGAGAGGGCACAGAGGAGAGGGGTAAGAGAGAGGGCACAGAGGAGAGGGGTAAGAGAGAGAGAGAACAGAGGAGAGGGGTAAGAGAGAGAGAGAACAGAGGAGAGGGGTAAGAGAGAGAGAGAACAGAGGAGAGGGGTAAGAGAGAGAGAGAACAGAGGAGAGGGGAAGAGAGAGAACAGAGGAGAGGGGTAAGAGAGAGAGAGAACAGAGGAGAGGGGTAAGAGAGAGAGAGGACAGAGGAGGGGGTAAGAGAGAGAGAGAACAGAGGAGGGGGTAAGAGAGAGAGAGAACAGAGGAGGGGGTAAGAGAGAGAGGACAGAGGAGAGGGGTAAGAGAGAGAGAGAACAGAGGAGAGGGGTAAGAGAGAGAGAGAACAGAGGAGAGGGGTAAGAGAGAGAGAACAGAGGAGAGGGGTAAGAGAGAGAGAGAACAGAGGAGAGGGGAAGAGAGTGAACAGAGGAGAGGGGTAAGAGAGAGAGAGAACAGAGGAGAGGGGTAAGAGAGAGAGAGAACAGAGGAGAGGGGTAAGAGAGAGAGAGAACAGAGGAGAGGGGTAGAGAGAGAGAACAGAGGAGAGGGGTAAGAGAGAGAGAGAACAGAGGAGAGGGGAAGAGAGAACAGAGGAGAGGGGTAAGAAGAGAGAGAACAGAGAACAGAGGAGAGACAGGGTAAGAGTAAGAGAGAGAGAACAGAGGAGAGGGGTAAGAGAGAGAGAGAACAGAGGAGAGGGGTAAGAGAGAGAGAGAACAGAGGAGAGGGGTAAGAGAGAGAGAACAGAGGAGAGGGGTAAGAGAGAGAGAGAACAGAGGAGAGGGGTAAGAGAGAGAAGACAGAGGAGAGGGGTAAGACAGAGAGAGAGAGAGAACAGAGGAGAGGGGTAAGAGAGAGAGAGAACAGAGGAGAGGGGTAAGAGAGAGAGAACAGAGGAGAGGGGTAAGAGAGAGAGAGAACAGAGGAGAGGGGAAGAGAGTGAACAGAGGAGAGGGGTAAGAGAGAGAGAACAGAGGAGAGGGGTAAGAGAGAGAGGACAGAGGAGAGGGGTAAGAGAGAGAGAGAACAGAGGAGAGGGGTAAGAGAGAGAGGACAGAGGAGAGGGGTAAGAGAGAGAGAACAGAGGAGAGGGGTAAGAGAGAGAGAGAACAGAGGAGAGGGTAAGACAGAGGAGAGGGGTAAGAGAGAGAGAACAGAGGAGAGGGGTAAGAGAGAGAGAGAACAGAGGAGAGGGGTAAGAGAGAGAGAACAGAGGAGAGGGGTAAGAGAGAGAGAGAACAGAGGAGAGGGGAAGAGAGTGAACAGAGGAGAGGGGTAAGAGAGAGAGAACAGAGGAGAGGGGTAAGAGAGAGAGGACAGAGGAGAGGGGTAAGAGAGAGAGAGAACAGAGGAGAGGGGTAAGAGAGAGAGAGAACAGAGGAGAGGGGTAAGAGAGAGAGAGAACAGAGGAGAGGGGTAAGAGAGAGAGAACAGAGGAGAGGGGTAAGAGAGAGAGAGAACAGCGGAGAGGGGAAGAGAGTGAACAGAGGAGAGGGGTAAGAGAGAGAGAGAACAGAGGAGAGGGGTAAGAGAGAGAGAGAACAGAGGAGAGGTGTAAGAGAGAGAGAGAACAGAGGAGAGGGGTAAGAGAGAGAGAACAGAGGAGAGGGGAAGAGAGTGAACAGAGGAGAGGGGTAAGAGAGAGGGCACAGAGGAGAGGGGTAAGAGAGAGGGCACAGAGGAGAGGGTAAGAGAGAGAGAGAACAGAGGAGAGGGGTAAGAGAGAGAGAGAACAGAGGAGAGGGGTAAGAGAGAGAGAGAACAGAGGAGAGGGGTAAGAGAGAGAGAGAACAGAGGAGAGGGGAAGAGAGAGAACAGAGGAGAGGGGTAAGAGAGAGAGAGAACAGAGGAGAGGGGTAAGAGAGAGAGAGGACAGAGAGAGGGGTAAGAGAGAGAGAGAACAGAGGAGGGGGTAAGAGAGAGAGAGGACAGAGGAGAGGGGTAAGAGAGAGAGAACAGAGGAGAGGGGTAAGAGAGAGAGAGAACAGAGGAGAGGGGTAAGAGAGAGAGAACAGAGGAGAGGGGTAAGAGAGAGAGAGAACAGAGGAGAGGGGAAGAGAGTGAACAGAGGAGAGGGGTAAGAGAGAGAGAGAACAGAGGAGAGGGGTAAGAGAGAGAGAGAACAGAGGAGAGGGGTAAGAGAGAGAGAGAACAGAGGAGAGGGGTAAGAGAGAGAGAGAGAACAGAGGAGAGGGGTAAGAGAGAGAAAACAGAGGAGAGGGGTAAGAGAGAGAGAGGACAGAGGAGAGGGGTAAGAGAGGAGGGCACAGAGGAGAGGGGTAAGAGAGAGGGCACAGAGGAGAGGGGTAAGAGAGAGGGCACAGAGGAGAGGGGTAAGAGAGAGAGAGAACAGAGGAGAGGGGTAAGAGAGAGAGAGAACAGAGGAGAGGGGTAAGAGAGAGAGAGAACAGAGGAGAGGGGTAAGAGAGAGAGAGAACAGAGGAGAGGGGTAAGAGAGAGAGAGAACAGAGGAGAGGGGAAGAGAGAGAACAGAGGAGAGGGGTAAGAGAGAGAGAGAACAGAGGAGAGGGGTAAGAGAGAGAGAGGACAGAGGAGGGGGTAAGAGAGAGAGAGAACAGAGGAGGGGGTAAGAGAGAGAGAGGACAGAGGAGAGGGGTAAGAGAGAGAGAGAACAGAGGAGAGGGGTAAGAGAGAGAGAGAACAGAGGAGAGGGGTAAGAGAGAGAGAACAGAGGAGAGGGGTAAGAGAGAGAGAGAACAGAGGAGAGGGGAAGAGAGTGAACAGAGGAGAGGGGTAAGAGAGAGAGAGAACAGAGGAGAGGGGTAAGAGAGAGAGAGAACAGAGGAGAGGGGTAAGAGAGAGAGAGAACAGAGGAGAGGGGTAAGAGAGAGAGAACAGAGGAGAGGGGTAAGAGAGAGAGAGAACAGAGGAGAGGGGAAGAGAGTCAACAGAGGAGAGGGGTAAGAGAGAGAGAGAACAGAGGAGAGGGGTAAGAGAGAGAGGACAGAGGAGAGGGGTAAGAGAGAGAGAACAGAGGAGAGGGGTAAGAGAGAGAGAGAACAGAGGAGAGGGGTAAGAGAGAGAGAGGACAGAGGAGAGGGGTAAGAGAGAGAGAACAGAGGAGAGGGGTAAGAGAGAGAGAGAACAGAGGAGAGGGGTAAGACAGAGGAGAGGGGTAAGAGAGAGAGAGAACAGAGGAGAGGGGTAAGAGAGAGAGAGAACAGAGGAGAGGGGTAAAGAGAGAGAGAACAGAGGAGAGGGGTAAGAGAGAGAGAGAACAGAGGAGAGGGGTAAGAGAGAGAGAGGACAGAGGAGAGGGGTAAGAGAGAGAGGGAACAGAGGAGAGGGGTAAGAGAGAGAGGACAGAGGAGAGGGGTAAGAGAGAGAGAGAACAGAGGAGAGGGGTAAGAGAGAGAGAGAACAGAGGAGAGGGGAAGAGAGTGAACAGAGGAGAGGGGTAAGAGAGAGAGAACAGAGGAGAGGGGTAAGAGAGAGAGGACAGAGGAGAGGGGTAAGAGAGAGAGAGAACAGAGGAGAGGGGTAAGAGAGAGAGAGGACAGAGGAGAGGGGTAAGAGAGAGGGCACAGAGGAGAGGGGTAAGAGAGAGAGGCACAGAGGAGAGGGGTAAGAGAGAGAGGCACAGAGGAGAGGGGTAAGAGAGAGAGAGAACAGAGGAGAGGGGTAAGAGAGAGAGAGAACAGAGGAGAGGGGTAAAGAGAGAGAGAACAGAGGAGAGGGGTAAGAGAGAGAGAGAACAGAGGAGAGGGGAAGAGAGAGAACAGAGGAGAGGGGTAAGAGAGAGAGAGAACAGAGGAGAGGGGTAAGAGAGAGAGAGGACAGAGGAGGGGGTAAGAGAGAGAGAGAACAGAGGAGGGGGTAAGAGAGAGAGAGGACAGAGGAGAGGGGTAAGAGAGAGAGAACAGAGGAGAGGGGTAAGAGAGAGAGAGAACAGAGGAGAGGGGTAAGAGAGAGAGAACAGAGGAGAGGGGTAAGAGAGAGAGAGAACAGAGGAGAGGGGAAGAGAGTGAACAGAGGAGAGGGGTAAGAGAGAGAGAGAACAGAGGAGAGGGGTAAGAGAGAGAGAGAACAGAGGAGAGGGGTAAGAGAGAGAGAGAACAGAGGAGAGGGGTAAGAGAGAGAGAGAACAGAGGAGAGGGGTAAGAGAGAGAGAGAACAGAGGAGAGGGGTAAGAGAGAGAGAACAGAGGAGAGGGGAAGAGAGTGAACAGAGGAGAGGGGTAAGAGAGAGAGAGAACAGAGGAGAGGGGTAAGAGAGAGAGGACAGAGGAGAGGGGTAAGAGAGAGAGAACAGAGGAGAGGGGTAAGAGAGAGAGAGAACAGAGGAGAGGGGTAAGAGAGAGAGGACAGAGGAGAGGGGTAAGAGAGAGAGAACAGAGGAGAGGGGTAAGAGAGAGAGAGAACAGAGGAGAGGGGTAAGAAAGAGGAAAAGGGTAAGAGAGAGAGAGAACAGAGGAGAGGGGTAAGAGAGAGAGAGAACAGAGGAGAGGGGTAAGAGAGAGAGAGAACAGAGGAGAGGGGTAAGAGAGAGAGAACAGAGGAGAGGGGTAAGAGAGAGAGAGAACAGAGGAGAGGGGAAGAGAGTGAACAGAGGAGAGGGGTAAGAGAGAGAAAGAACAGAGGAGAGGGGTAAGAGAGAGAGAACAGAGGAGAGGGGAAGAGAGAGAGAGAACAGAGGAGAGGGGAAGAGAGTGAACAGAGGAGAGGGGTAAGAGAGAGAGAACAGAGGAGAGGGGTAAGAGAGAGAGGACAGAGGAGAGGGGTAAGAGAGAGAGAGAACAGAGGAGAGGGGTAAGAGAGAGAGAGAGAACAGAGGAGAGGGGTAAGAGAGAGAGAGAACAGAGGAGAGGGGTAAGAGAGAGAGAGAACAGAGGAGAGGGGTAAGAGAGAGAGAGAACAGAGGAGAGGGGTAAGAGAGAGAGAGAACAGAGGAGAGGGGTAAAGAGAGAGAGAGAACAGAGGAGGGGAAGAGAGAGAGAGAACAGAGGAGAGGGGAAGAGAGAGAACAGAGGAGAGGGGTAAGAGAGAGAGAGAACAGAGGAGAGGGGTAAGAGAGAGAGAGAACAGAGGAGAGGGGTAAGAGAGAGAGAGAACAGAGGAGAGGGGTAGAGAGAGAGAGAGAACAGAGGAGAGGGTAAGAGAGAGAGAGAACAGAGAGAGAGAGAGAGAACAGAGGAGAGGGGTAAGAGAGAGAGAACAGAGGAGAGGGGTAACAGGTTTATCTACACGTTTTTGTTGTTGAGATTTTTATCTTTCAACCCTCACCCTCATAACACCTCCTCTCCCTTTCTCTCTGTCTCCCTCTCTCCCATTCTCTCTGTCTCTCTCTCCCGTTCTCTCTGTCTCTCTCTGTCTGTCTCCCTCCTCTCTCCCTTGCTCTCTCTCTGTCTCCTCTCTCCCATTCTCTCTGTCTCTCTCTCCCGTTCTCTCTGTCTCTCTCTGTCTGTCTCCCTCTCTCCCTTTCTCTCTGTCTCCCTCTCTCCCATTCTCTCTGTCTCTCTCTGTCTGTCTCTCTCTCCCGTTCTCTCTGTCTCTCTCTGTCTGTCTCCCTCTCTCCCATTCTCTCTCCCTTGCTCTCTGTCTGACTCTGTCTCTCTCTGTCTGTCTCCCTCTCCCATTCTCTCTGTCTCTCTCTGTCTGTCTCCCTCTCCCATTCTCTCTCCCTTGCTCTCTGTCTGTCTCTGTCTCTCTGTCTCTCTGTCTCCCTCTCTCTCCCATTCTCTCTGTCTCTCTCTGTCTGTCTCCCTCTCTCCCATTCTCTCTCCCTTGCTCTCTGTCTGTCTCTGTCTCTCTCTGTCTGTCTCCCTCTCTCCCATTCTCTCTCCCTTGCTCTCTGTCTGTCTCTGTCTCTCTCTGTCTGTCTCCCTCTCCCATTCTCTCTGTCTCTCTCTCTCTCCCATTCTCTCTGTCTCTCTCTGTCTGTCTCCCTCTCTCCCATTCTCTCTCCCTTGCTCTCTGTCTGTCTCTGTCTCTCTGTCTCTCTCTGTCTGTCTCCCTCTCCCATTCTCTCTGTCTCTCTCTCTCT
The DNA here is from genome assembly GCF_034236695.1 of Oncorhynchus nerka. Classification (NCBI taxonomy): domain Eukaryota; kingdom Metazoa; phylum Chordata; class Actinopteri; order Salmoniformes; family Salmonidae; genus Oncorhynchus; species Oncorhynchus nerka. Next base: position 19,139,838 of record NC_088401.1, on the reverse strand, counting down.
CCCATTCTCTCTGTCTCTCTCTGTCTGTCTCCCTCTCCCATTCTCTCTGTCTCTCTCTGTCTATCTCCCTCTCTCCCTTGCTCTCTGTCTGTCTCTCTCTGTCTGTCTCCCTCTCTCCCATTCTCTCTCCCTTGCTCTCTGTCTGTCTCTGTCTCTCTGTCTCTCTCTGTCTGTCTCCCTCTCCCATTCTCTCTGTCTCTCTCTGTCTGTCTCCCTCTCCCATTCTCTCTGTCTCTGTCTGTCTCCCTCTCCCATTCTCTCTCCCTTGCTCTCTGTCTGTCTCTGTCTCTCTGTCTCTCTCTGTCTGTCTCCCTCTCCCATTCTCTCTGTCTCTCTCTGTCTGTCTCCCTCTCTCCCATTCTCTCTCCCTTGCTCTCTGTCTGTCTCTGTCTCTCTCTGTCTGTCTCCCTCTCCCATTCTCTCTCCCTTGCTCTCTGTCTGTCTCTGTCTCTCTCTGTCTGTCTCCCTCTCTCCCATTCTCTCTCCCTTGCGCTCTGTCTGTCTCTGTCTCTCTGTCTCTCTCTGTCTGTCTCCCTCTCCCATTCTCTCTGTCTCTCTCTGTCTGTCTCCCTCTCTCCCATTCTCTCTCCCTTGCTCTCTGTCTGTCTCTGTCTCTCTCTGTCTGTCTCCCTCTCCCATTCTCTCTCCCTTGCTCTCTGTCTGTCTCTGTCTCTCTGTCTCCCTCTCTCTCCCATTCTCTCTGTCTCTCTCTGTCTGTCTCCCTCTCTCCCATTCTCTCTCCCTTGCTCTCTGTCTGTCTCTGTCTCTCTCTGTCTGTCTCCCTCTCCCATTCTCTCTCCCTTGCTCTCTGTCTGTCTCTGTCTCTCTGTCTCTCTCTGTCTGTCTCCCTCTCTCCCATTCTCTCTCCCTTGCTCTCTGTCTTGTCTCTGTCTCTCTGTCTCTCTCTGTCTGTCTCCCTCTCCCATTCTCTCTGTCTCTCTCTCTCTCCCATTCTCTCTGTCTCTCTCTGTCTGTCTCCCTCTCTCCCATTCTCTCTCCCTTGCTCTCTGTCTGTTTCTGTCTCTCTGTCTCTCTCTGTCTGTCTCCCTCTCCCATTATCTCTGTCTCTCTCTCGCTCCCATTCTCTCTGTCTCTCTCTGTCTGTCTCCCTCTCTCCCATTCTCTCTCCCTTGCTCTCTGTCTGTCTCTGTCTCTCTGTCTGTCTCCCTCTCCCATTCTCTCTGTCTCTCTCTGTCTGTCTCCCTCTCTCCCATTCTCTCTCCCTTGCTCTCTGTCTGTCTCCCTCTCCCATTCTCTCTGTCTCTCTCTGTCTGTCTCCCTCTCCCATTCTCTCTGTCTCTGTCTGTCTCCCTCTCCCATTCTCTCTCCCTTGCTCTCTGTCTGTCTCTGTCTGTCTCCCTCTCCCATTCTCTCTGTCTCTCTCTGTCTGTCTCCCTCTCCCATTCTCTCTGTCTCTGTCTGTCTCCCTCTCCCATTCTCTCTCCCTTGCTCTCTGTCTGTCTCTGTCTCTCTCTGTCTGTCTCCCTCTCTCCCATTCTCTCTCCCTTGCTCTCTGTCTGTCTCTGTCTCTCTCTGTCTGTCTCCCTCTCTCCCATTCTCTCTGTCTCTCTCTGTCTGTCTCCCTCTCTCCCATTCTCTCTGTCTCTCTCTGTCTGTCTTCCATTCTCTGTCTCTCTCTGTCTGTCTCCCTCTCTCCCTCTCCAGGTGTCTCCAAGTCTCCTCTCTTCCTGGAGGATCTCATCTCCTTCAGTTTCCAGGTGTCTCGAGGCATGGAGTTCCTCGCCTCTCGCAAGGTTTGATACCCTGTGTCTGTCAGCCTGTCTGTCTGAGAAGACATACAGTATATGACCTTGAAAATATGTGTCTCATTTGTACCTTGATGCAATCAATAGATCCAAATTGTGCATTTTAAATGTGTGTGTTCACTGTGTGTTTCTATGTCAGTGTATCCACCGTGACCTGGCTGCCAGGAACATTCTGCTGTCTGAGAACAAAGTGGTGAAGATCTGTGACTTTGGTCTGGCCAGAGACCTCTACAAAGACCTGGACTATGTCCGCAAGGGAGACGTGAGTGTACACACACACACGCACACACACACGCACGCACAAAAAAAATCAATCAATCATCTCCTCCTCCTCATAACGGGGACTTCACTGTACTTAGCCTATTCTCAGATCTACAGGTGTTGTGCTGTCTGGCCAAGTTGGCGAGACACCTCAAACAGGTCTGGGACCAGGATATTCTGTACTCTCTGCTGGCAGCTGATTTTGACCCATGACCCCTGTTTTCCACAGGCAAGGCTACCATTGAAGTGGATGTCCCCAGAGTCCATCTTTGACAAGGTGTTCACGACCCAGAGTGACGTGTGGTCCTATGGAGTTCTGCTCTGGGAGATATTCTCTCTGGGTCGGTCCTCATATCCACTTACACAAAACACATACTGCTGGTCCCATAGAATTAGGAATTAGAATACTCGTAATTTAATAGGATCTCTATGGCTCATACTATGACTAGTACATACCGTTACACACCGAGACAAGACTCAAGGCTTCTTCTCTGTCTGTCTCACAGGAGCCTCTCCGTACCCAGGCCTGAACATAGATGAGGAGTTCTGCCACCAACTAAAGGAGGGAACACGCATGCGATCCCCAGAGTACAGCACTCCAGAAATGTGAGAAAGAGAAATATATTGATGGAGAGAGAACTGAAGAGAGACTGTGGTGTGAGTATAACTGGTGTGTTGTCTGTAGTTACAGCACCATGCTGGCATGCTGGGAGGCTAACCCCTCAGACCGCCCCACCTTCACTGGCTTAGTGGAAACACTGGGAGACCTGCTGGAAGCACGGGTTCAACAGGTAACACACACACACACACACACACACACACACACTCACACTCTCTCTCTTTCCTATGCATTGAACCTTGTCTATGATCAGGATGGGAAGGACTACATTCCCCTGGGCACGTTCCTGTGTGGAGGGAGAGACCCAGACAGCAGCGTCCAGAGAGACTCCACAGAGAGCTCCCTGACTGACCTGCATCCACACAGACTCATCAGTCTAGGGTAAGGCTAGGAACACCCCCATAAACAGAGAAACATGACAGTTGGTACAGTCCAATGGGTTGTAGTTGGTCATGTTTTAATTCTGTTCCAGCTACATGAACACCAGGAGCACAGCGACACTCAGGACCTTTGAGGAACTGCCCAGCAAGGACCCGCCTGGCCCGGACGTGAGGACACACACTGATTCACATTTACATTCTTACTCACACCACACACTGCTTGTCACTGAGGTGTCTGGTGTGTTGCTGTGTATCACACACACTGCTCGTCACAGAGGTGTCTGGTGTGTTGCTGTGTATCACACACACTGTGTCGAACTGGTGTGTTTCAGGATGAGCAGGGAGACAGCGGGATGGTTCTACCCTCTGAGGAACTCAAACGCCTCAAATGGACCAGCGGCGCCAAGAGCCTCACAAGGTCACCACCTCTAACCTTCAACCCCTCATTGACTACAAATTAGTGTATTTTGTGTTCTGTGTTGATAATGATTGAGGGGGTGTGTTGGCAGGTCCTTTACCATCAGTACGTGCAGGGAGAACCTGGTGCCCTGCATGTGTAATGACATCACTGGTCTCCATGACGACGAGCCGCCTGTCCTCCCATGCGACTGTGACTCCGAGGAGAGCTGTTCCCCTCCACCCGACTACAACTCTGCCTTCCTCTACCCCTCCCTCTGACAACTCCATCATATCACACTTCTCCCTCTGGTTAGAACTGCCTTGGTTCCTCCCTCCCAGCACACCATCACCCCCTTGTCTGTCACTCCATCTAAACACTCACTTCTCTGTCTTTAGGCCATCTTCCTCCCTACCTACCTCCCTCTTCGTCACAGATTAATTATTGATGCAGCGCTTCATTTCCCCATAACATACTATCAGACGACTTCACTCCAAGGATCTGTCTCTACAAACAATTCCTCTACAGATTGGATTTGATGCTGTAGCTTCCTCATGGGGACAGGAGTAAGGTGTGAATTACTGAGGCCTGCGTAGGGTGCCACACCCACACCACTAACAGCAGCTAATTCCATGATCGTGTTTTCACATGCAGCAACACCACATGTCCATGTACCATTCTATATGGGTACGGCCTATAGAGCTCAGAGGAACCTCGGTTGCCTCCAGTGACCTGACCATGATGTTCCTACACGTGTATGCTGGAAGAATGTATTCATTAGAAAATAGCGTTTCACCTATTTATTTACAATATGTTAACCTCATGAAATTGTGTCAAGGCAGGCAACTGCTGTCAGTGATCATTAAAATCAGTATATATGTTAGACCAGTCGATGGAGAAGTACTGTATAACAGGTTTCATAGCCAGACGTTTGCCCTGACTGACACAAGTATGTATGTATTCAAAACACATCTAAAAATGTTGAAGTAAAGAAGCGTTATCACACTGACTGTCAAGACAATCCTCTGGTCTTCACATGCATGACACGAAGACAACACACTGTTTTGGTATATTTTATTAAAATACTGCTGTACACACAATATTGCAAAAGTTGAGACAATGAACACAAGATGGGCAAAACAACATACTAAGATGGTGATTGTAGATGTTTGTAGGAGAGGCGCGTGTCGGAGTGGGGGGGGGAGAGAGAGGCGCGTGTCGGAGTGGGGGGAGAGAGAGGCGCGTGTCGGAGTGGGGGGAGGAGAGAGAGGCGCGTGTCGGAGTGGGGGGAGAGAGGCGCGTGTCGGAGTGGGGGGGAGAGAGGCGCGTGTCGGAGTGGGGGGGAGAGAGGCGGAGTGGGGGAGAGGCGAGTGTCGGAGTGGGGGGAGAGAGGCGCGTGTCGGAGTGGGGGGAGAGAGGCGTGCGGAGTGGGGTCGGAGAGGCGGGGGAGTGGGGGGAGAGAGGCGCGTCGGAGAGTGGGGTCGGAGTGGGGGGAGAGAGGCGCGTGTCGGAGTGGGGGGAGAGAGGCGCGTGTCGGAGTGGGGGGAGAGAGGCGCGTGTCGGAGTGGGGGGAGAGAGGCGCGTGTCGGAGTGGGGGGAGAGAGGCGCGTGTCGGAGTGGGGGAGAGAGGCGCGTGTCGGAGTGGGGGGAGAGAGGCGCGTGTCGGGAGTGGGGGGAGAGAGGCGCGTGTCGGAGTGGGGGAGAGAGGCGCGTGTCGGAGTGGGGGGAGAGAGGCGCGTGTCGGAGTGGGGGGAGAGAGCGCGTGTCGGAGTGGGGGGGGAGGCGCGTGTCGGAGTGGGGGGAGAGAGGCGCGTGTCGGAGTGGGGGGAGAGGGGGGGAGAGAGGCGCGTGTCGGAGTGGGGGGGAGAGGCGCGTGTCGGAGTGGGGGGAGAGAGGCGCGTGTCGGAGTGGGGGGAGAGAGGCGCGTGTCGGAGTGGGGGGAGAGAGGCGCGTGTCGGAGTGGGGGGAGAGAGGCGCGTGTCGGAGTGGGGGGAGAGAGGCGCGTGTCGGAGTGGGGGGGAGAGAGGCGCGTGTCGGAGTGGGGGGGAGAGGCGCGTGTCGGAGGCGCGTGGGGGAGAGAGCGCGCGTGTCGGAGTGGGGGGAGAGAGGCGCGTGTCGGAGTGGGGGGAGAGAGGCGCGTGTCGGAGTGGGGGGAGAGAGGCGCGTGTCGGAGTGGGGGGAGAGAGGCGCGTGTCGGAGTGGGGGGAGAGAGGCGCGTGTCGGAGTGGGGGGAGAGAGGCGCGTGTCGGAGTGGGGGGAGAGAGGCGCGTGTCGGAGTGGGGGGAGAGAGGCGCGTGTCGGAGGGGGAGAGGGGGGGGAGAGAGGCGCGTGTCGGAGTGGGGGGAGAGAGGCGCGTGTCGGAGTGGGGGAGAGAGGCGCGTGTCGGAGTGGGGGGAGAGAGGCGCGTGTCGGAGTGGGGGGAGAGGCGCGTGTCGGAGTGGGGGGAGAGAGGCGCGTGTCGGAGTGGGGGGAGAGAGGCGTGTGTCGGAGTGGGGGGAGAGAGGCGTGTGTCGGAGTGGGGGGAGAGAGGCGTGTGTCGGAGTGGGGGAGAGAGGCGTGTGTCGGAGTGGGGGGAGAGAGGCGTGTGTCGGAGTGTCGGAGGGGGGGAGAGAGGCGCGTGTCGGAGTGGGGGAGAGGCGTGTGTCGGAGTGGGGGGAGAGAGGCGTGTGTCGGAGTGGGGGGAGAGAGGCGTGTGTCGGAGTGGGGGGAGAGGCGTGTGTCGGAGTGGGGAGTGGGGGAGAGGAGTGTGTCGGAGTGGTGTAGTGGGGGAGAAGAGTGTGTCGGAGTGGTGTAGTGGGGGAGAGGAGTGTGTCGAGTGTCATGAGTTGTTGGGGATATTGATAGGTGGATATTGATAGGGTGGATATTGATAGGGTGGATATTGATAGGGTGGATAGGGGATATGGATAGGGATATGGAGTGGGGGGGGTGGATAGGGGATATGGATAGGGTGGATAGGGGATATGGATAGGGTGGATAGGGGATATGGATAGGGTGGATAGGGGGATATTGATAGGTGGATGGGGGGGATATTGATAGGGTGATAGGGGATATGGATAGGGTGGATAGGGGATATGGATAGGGTGGATAGGGGATATGAATAGGGGATATTGATAGGGTGGATAGGGGATATTGATAGGGTGGATAGGGATATGGATAGGGTGGATAGGGGATATGGATAGGGTGGATAGGGGATATGAATAGGGGATATTGATAGGGTGGATAGGGGATATTGATAGGGTGGATAGGGGATATTGATAGGGTGGATAGGGGATATTGATAGGGTGGATAGGGGATATTGATAGGGTGGATTGGGGATATTGATAGGGGATATGGATTGGGGATATTGATAGGGTGGATTGGGGATATTGATAGGGTGGATTGGGGATATTGATAGGGGATATGGATTGGGGATATTGATAGGGGATATGGATTGGGGATATTGATAGGGTGGATTGGGGATATTGATAGGGTGGATGCGTGTGACCTGTTTAAAATTAGGGTTCTAAGCACCACATTCACCAAATAAGTCTTCGGTCTCGATCATTTCACTGAAAACAGTACATGATTCTAATTCCGAGCAGGTTTTAGATCAAGTGGCCCCTAAGTACTGATCTACAGTCAGTTTTACTCAACTCCTAAATGGTTCAGGATAGGCTAGGTGTCGAGTAAACAGATCCTAGATCTGTGCTATGGGGCAACTCCCATGTCGCCTCATGGAGTATTGGGTAGAAAATGCCCCTAATCACTGACATAGGGTCAGTATGTTGACATCCCCAAGTAGGTCAGTTAAGGTTGGACAGAGTAAACTGATGCTAAATCTGTGCTTAGGGCCATCTATCAATTTCCCCCACAGTATCTCCACCTAGAGTCCAGTCCACATCGATCCGACTGGATAAAGGGCGACCAATGACGGCCAAACACATTCAGTCATCGGCCCTCCAGCTGTCCGTCATCCTGAGAGAATTCCAAACCATTCAACAGAAGGTCTATTCAACGGGGTGGACCGTCCAATATGTTACACATAGAACAGTGATGTATAGACACAGTTCCCTCATCTCATGTGACTAGAAGTCTACCATATATACAATACATTTATATCTAAAACACTTTCAACGTGTCACCCTTCTGAATAGACCCTTGTTTCTGAATGCATCAGCTACTGCTCACCAATCTTACCCACCCTCTCCCAAATTCTACATTTTTCTTCCTGGAGAGTAAACTCCTTCACTACCCCTTGTGAATTTAAAATCATTGGATTGGTATAAGCAGTTTCCATCGGCTCACGCCAATCCCTTATTTTTAAAACCACGAGAGGGATTGAATAAGTGCGCACTTCAGGGGGAAAATCCCAGGTGACCACTGGGAGAGGTCAGAGGTTAAATTCCTGGTTGTCGCTGCTCTGTGTCTCGAGCACATTTTGTCTCACATGATTTTTTTTTTTAATGGTCAAATAAAAACAGATGTTATTAAAAGCTCTTCTTACTGACCACTTTGTCCCGTTCCTTGCCCCCTCCGTCCCCACCCCAGCTGGAATTGGTCCACAGCATAACGTTTGTGTTGAGGGAGAAAGACCTTCCCTTCCATGTCCCATCATGCATTACTGCACAACAGCTGAACAAAATGAGGGGAACCAGCAAAAAAAAAAAAATGTTTTATATATTTTTTTAAAGTATCACTTATTCTCAAATGAAGAAGTTGGCAGAGACCCCTCAGGGGAAGGAAGCAGGGGAGCAGATAAGAGAAAGAGGCAACAAAAAGGAGGACATTCCACATTGAGCCCAGTCCGTGGGCTTCATCCCAGCGCTGATGAGCCAGACCTAAATATTCCATCTCACGGAGTTCATCATTGGTGTCACAACATTTTCCACAATAGTGTCCATCATGAAGCAATTAAGGAGCCTGCTGCTTTTATGACCCTGTGCTATATCACAAACAGGGAGAAGATACCCCTTCCTAAGGATCATGTCTAGATAGGATACAGCTTTTGTAAAATTGATGGAAAAAGTAGATTTTTGGTGCATTTGAACTAACCCTGACCCTTTTCCTAAACTGCGGTGTAAGTTATCCTAAACCTGCTACAAAAAGTCCATTTTGCCAAAAAATGTATCCCTTCTAGACAAAACCCTACCTCAGTGCCAACAGAAACCACAGTTTAACGCAATAGCCCCCCTAACACATGACCTCAATGTTGCATGACCCTTGACCTCCACATCAAGGCATTGAATTGACCAATGGTCTGTCTGAGTCCCGAACTAAGCACTCTACCCAAAAACTCAGTGGTTTGTCCTTTTGAGTGGGAACCGACAAGCAAGGAGGTCCATTTCAGAAATGGGTTCCCTGACCACCCCCTTTGAAAGCGTCCAGTGGTCTGTCCCGTCTCTTAGTGCGTTGGTATGAAGGGGTGTGGTCTCCAGCAGGAAGACACACAGTAAAAATAAAGCCTGATTTTATATTAGGTTCTCAGTGTGTGTGTGTGTGTGTCTGTTCACCACTCTCGGTAGGTGCAGCCTGTAGGCCACTCACATTCATTAAAAAAAAGTCAAACATCTTAGTCCATCCTCCACAGAGGGAGAAAAAAAAATCTATAAAAAAATAAAAAATAAAAGCAGGAAAAAGTTAAATCCCACGTGGTGGTTTTATTTTTTAGTATCCGTTTTGTTCCCCAAGTCTAAAAAAAATTAAGCGTTCGTAATCGTTACAGCTTCCGTTTTTGTCCATTACTTGTCATCGCAGCTGCAGGATTTTAGGAAAAATAAAAAAACAGCTTTAGAAAAGCCTTCCTGGTTGCCAAGACAGTGTATGTGACTGAGGTCCAGCAAGTCCCACCCCCTCTGCCTCTCTCGCCACGCTGATGTCATCACTATGCGCCTGGTCCTCCGCTGTAGTGCAATAATGTGCTGTACGGTTCAGGCAGCCCCACCCCGCTGCCTGTGGGGCGCTACAGCGGTCCGACAGCGGCCTGCTGCAGCTCCTGAAAGGTATTGTCGAAGCAGCGCTTCAGGTCCGAGTAGGTCACCACCAGAACACTCTTCTCATCCCGAGACACTAAGCTGATCTTCTCAGGCACGCCCGCGTCCAGCTACACAGAGAGGAGGGGAAGAGTACTGGTAGACTAGTAGCCAGCTGAGCAACAAGACATACTGGAATAGACAGGTGGCTCACATGGAGAGAGGAGGGGGAGAAGAGAGGACTAGATGGAGAAGGGCATGGCAGAGGGGAAATGAGGAGAAGGGCATGGCAGAGGGGAAGTGAGGAGAAGGGCATGGCAGAGGGGAAGTGAGGAGAAGGGCATGGCAGAGGGGAAATGAGGAGAAGGGCATGGCAGAGGGGAAGTGAGGAGAAGGGCATGGCAGAGGGGAAGTGAGGAGAAGGGCATGGCAGAGGGGAAGTGAGGAGAAGGGCATGGCAGAGGGGAAGTGAGGAGAAGGGCATGGCAGAGGGGAAGTGAGGAGAAGGGCATGGCAGAGGGGAAGTGAGGAGACGGGCATGGCAGAGGAGAAGGGCATGGCAGAGGGGAAATGAGGAGAAGGGCATGGCAGAGGGGAAGTGAGGAGACGGGCATGGCAGAGGAGAAGGGCATGGCAGAGGGGAAATGAGGAGAAGGGCATGGCAGAGGGGAAGGGCATGGCAGAGGAGAAGGGCATGGCAGAGGAGAAGGGCATGGCAGAGGAGAAGGGCATGGCAGAGGGGAAGGGCATGGCAGAGGGGAAGGGCATGGCAGAGGGGAAATGAGGAGAAGGGCATGGCAGAGGGGAAGTGAGGAGAAGGGCATGGCAGAGGAGAAATGAGGAGAAGGGCATGGCAGAGGGGAAGTGAGGAGAAGGGCATGGCAGAGGAGAAGGGCATGGCAGAGGGGAAATGAGGAGAAGGGCATGGCAGAGGAGAAGGGCATGGCAGAGGAGAAGGGCATGGCAGAGGGGAAGGGCATGGCAGAGGGGAAATGAGGAGAAGGGCATGGCAGAGGGGAAATGAGGAGAAGGGCATGGCAGAGGGGAAATGAGGAGAAGGGCATGGCAGAGGGGAAATGAGGAGAAGGGCATGGCAGAGGGGAAATGAGGAGAAGGGCATGGCAGAGGGGAAGGGCATGGCAGAGGGGAAGGGCATGGCAGAGGGGAAGGGCATGGCAGAGGGGAAGGGCATGGCAGAGGGGAAGGGCATGGCAGAGGGGAAGGGCATGGCAGAGGGGAAATGAGGAGAAGGGCATGGCAGAGGGGAAATGAGGAGAAGGGCATGGCAGAGGGGAAATGAGGAGAAGGGCATGGCAGAGGGGAAGTGAGGAGAAGGGCATGGCAGAGGAGAAGGGCATGGCAGAGGGGAAGTGAGGAGAAGGGCATGGCAGAGGGGAAGTGAGGAGAAGGGCATGGCAGAGGGGAAGTGAGGAGAAGGGCATGGCAGAGGGGAAGTGAGGAGAAGGGCATGGCAGAGGGGAAGTGAGGAGAAGGGCATGGCAGAGGGGAAGTGAGGAGAAGGGCATGGCAGAGGGGAAGTGAGGAGAAGGGCATGGCAGAGGGGAAGTGAGGAGAAGGGCATGGCAGAGGGGAAGTGAGGAGAAGGGCATGGCAGAGGGGAAGTGAGGAGAAGGGCATGGCAGAGGGGAAGTGAGGAGAAGGGCATGGCAGAGGGGAAGTGAGGAGAAGGGCATGGCAGAGGGGAAGTGAGGAGAAGGGCATGGCAGAGGGGAAGTGAGGAGAAGGGCATGGCAGAGGGGAAGTGAGGAGAAGGGCATGGCAGAGGGGAAGTGAGGAGAAGGGCATGGCAGAGGGGAAGTGAGGAGAAGGGCATGGCAGAGGGGAAGTGAGGAGAAGGGCATGGCAGAGGGGAAATGAGGAGAAGGGCATGGCAGAGGGGAAATGAGGAGAAGGGCATGGCAGAGGGGAAATGAGGGGAAGGGCATGACAGAGGGGAAATGAGGGGAAGGGCATGGCAGATGGGAAATGAGGAGAAGGGCATGGCAGAGGGGAAGTGAGGAGAAGGGCATGGCAGAGGGGAAATGAGGGGAAGGGCATGAGAAGAAAAGAGAGAAAGATGCAAGGAGAGCTGGCATACTTTGTTGAGGCAGGAAACAATGTGGCTGAGGTCTATCCAGGGGGTTCCAGCCTCTGTCACCTGGTGGAACAGGTGGTCTCTGAACAGCTTTAGCAGGTACCGGTCCCCCGTCTCAGACCACGTATGGTCCTTCTGAAACCTGACACACATTAGCAGAAGTGTGATATGAAGGTGAGAAACAGTTGGTCAGATGTTCCAAACCCAGTCGGAGTAGTTCAGTACTTACTCTGGTCTCTCGTTGATGGTGCCCAGTTTGGCCAACAGACGGAAGAGACGACCATTCTGGACCTCCTACAACAGAGATAAAACTGTAAGTCATATATATTAGGTAACAGCTGTCTTTGTGGGGGAGGGGATAATGTTGGGGTCGACCTGGAAAGTGTTTGTACAGTCACAATCCCTCACAGAACTTGAAACAGTCTAACCAGGTTGTGTCTTGAAGAAGTCAGAGGCTAGGTAGTGCTGGCCAACTTCATTCAGCCGGCTGGTGTGTGATCGTGGCAAAGTTGATTTGATATTGTATAAACACATCTCTGGGGCTAGTAGTAAATGGGACAATATTATCATGTTACACATCTTTTAGTTGCTTCATTAAATGCTTTCAATATTCATATATGAATTTCTACCATTTAGTTGGCTTAAGTCATTGAAATTTGGAGCCATCGACATCTTTAAATATTGTCCCACGTACACAGATAATGTACGGATGGTCCCTAACTAGCCATAGCGATATGGAATGTCAAACCAAACTGACCACGGGCATCACAATTGGCTCGTGTGCAGCCAGCTGTGGGCATAGATTCTACAAGTGTCTGGAATTCTATTGGAGGGATGTGACACCATTCTTCCACAAGAAATTCCATAATTTGGTATTTTGTTGATGAGAAAAAGTCTCGGGAGCCACTCCAGAATCTCCCATAAGTGTTCATTTGGGTTGAGATCTGGTGACAGACTCCTTTGACACCCTTCTTTCAAAGTCACTGAAATTTATTCTAGCTAAAATAATGGGCTACTGGGCATGTTTATACATGACCCTAATTAACTCATGAACCACACCTGTGTGGAAGCACCTGCTTACAATATACTGTCTCCCTCATTTACTCAAGTGTTTCCATTATTTTGGCAGTTACCTGTACTATACATACACAGTAATATGAACCATTGATGTTCAGAACAGTACTGATAACATGTAGACACACACACAACTGATGGACAGACAACAGTGTTGCATTTGAAATGGACTGAAAGGTGGCATTTTCTGTTTAATGCTGAAGACTACAGAACAGCTCACACACACTACTCGGTTTCCTGATATAAGCACCAAAACAAAACTCAAGAGTAGCGCTGCTGAGGGGTGTTAAGCAGTGGGTTTGGGGGGGGGGGGGGGGGGCAGTCCGCAGCCAGTGGTTTCATACCCCAGGTCTAAGGTCAGAACAGCAGACGCTGTAGAGGCCAGAGGGGCCTCTACAGAATATCCTGTATTTTCACACACCCCCCTCGACACTTCTCCTCAAGTGAATTCCTTCCATTTACCACCACTCCCACATAGCAGAGGTGGCATCACAAGTGTGTGTGTTAGTGTACCTTCGCCAGGTCCTCCTCGATGACATCATTCCTCATCTGTGATGCATCCAGCTGTGTGTAGAAGCGAGCTCCAATCATGGGCATGATGTCATTAACGCTGCGCAGCCTAGACTGCTCTGTCAACAGATACCTACAAACAGGTAGTGACTGAGTACTTGTGTCAGTACAAACAGTGTGTTCACTTGTGTATCGGAGTGTGTTGCAGATGACGGTGAGAAATGGCTTAGGGTAGGACCCAGTGTGGTCCTTTTTAAGGATGGGTTCTGTCTCTGTGTGTGTGTGTATGTTGTGTCAGTGTGTCTTACAGGATGAGGTTCTTGAGGTCTGATGAGTAGTTGATAGACACCAACTCCATGGCCTTCTGCAGGTTCTCTCTCTGAATGCCAGCCAGAGAGTTACAGGCCAGGGCCAACACCACCTTGCCCAGGGATATCAGGTCCGCTTGCTGCAAGAGCACACACACACACAAAATATAAAAATAAGGTTACAAGACAGCTGATAGATTGTGTCCACAATATTGCTTGAGGAAGTAAATATTAGATTTTTTTCCCCCATGATGTAACACTAACAAAAACGAGAGCATGGCGGTTTTACTAGTCAGATTTGCAGCCAATTGATCAACCGTGGCGCTATCCATGGTGCTGAAACTCTGCATGGTAGGGTTGGGCGGTTCCAGATGTTCAAATCGTCATACCATCCTCTCATTTCGGGATTTACGGTATTACCAGTTTAGAACGGGGGGGGGGGGGGATATTGGGCATCTGTTACCAGAATGCTAACAAAATTAGCACAAGTAATAGCGAAATTCCATGGCGGCTGCTAGCTAAACATGCTAACGTGCACAAATGAAAATAAACTAAATTGCAAAGACATGCAACCCAGCTCATATAGTTTTACATGACCAAGAGTATGTGGACATGCTTATTAAACATCTCATTCCAAAATCATGGGGCATTAATATAAAGTTGGTGTCCCCTTTGCTTCCGTAACAGCCTCCACTCTTCTGGGAAGCGTTCCACTAGATGTTGGAACATTGCCAAGGGGGACTTGCTTCCATTCAGCCACAAGAGCATCAGTGAGGTCAGGGACTGATGTTGGGAGATTAGGCCTAGCTTGCAGTCAGCGTTCCAATTCATCCCAAAAGTGTTTGATGGAGTTGAGGTCAGGGCTCTGTGCAGGCCGGTCAAGTTCTTCCACACCCATCTCGAGAAACCATTTCTGTACAGACCTCATTTTGTATTTCTTATTTCGCCATCACGGTTGACAACTCCATTGTGTCCTCCTCCCAGAGCGCTAAGAACCTTGGCGTGATCCTGGACAACACCCTGTCGTTCTCAACTAACATCAAGGCGGTGGCCCGTTCCTGTAGGTTCATGCTCTACAACATCCGCAGAGTACGACCCTGCCTCACACAGGAAGCGGCGCAGGTCCTAATCCAGGCACTTGTCATCTCCCGTCTGGATTACTGCAACTCGCTGTTGGCTGGGCTCCCTGCCTGTGCCATTAAACCCCTACAACTCATCCAGAACGCCGCAGCCCGTCTGGTGTTCAACCTTCCCAAGTTCTCTCACGTCACCCCGCTCCTCCGCTCTCTCCACTGGCTTCCAGTTGAAGCTCGCATCCGCTACAAGACCATGGTGCTTGCCTACGGAGCTGTGAGGGGAACGGCACCTCAGTACCTCCAGGCTCTGATCAGGCCCTACACCCAAACAAGGGCACTGCGTTCATCCACCTCTGGCCTGCTCGCCTCCCTACCACTGAGGAAGTACAGTTCCTGCGCAGCCCAGTCAAAACTGTTCGCTGCTCTGGCCCCCCAATGGTGGAACAAACTCCCTCACGACGCCAGGACAGCGGAGTCAATCACCACCTTCCGGAGACACCTGAAACCCCACCTCTTTCAGGAATACCTAGGATAGGATAAAGTAATCCTTCTCACCCCCCTTAAAAGATTTAGATGCACTATTGTAAAGTGGCTGTTCCACTGGATGTCTTAAGGTGAACGCACCAATTTGTAAGTCGCTCTGGATAAGAGCGTCTGCTAAATGACTTAAATGTAAATGTAATGTTGTACATGAGGTATTGTCTTGCTGAAACAGGAAAGGGCCTTCCCCAAACTGTTTTCACAAAGATGGAGTCACAGAATCGTCTAGAATGTCATTGTATGCTGTAGCGTTAAGATTTCCCGCCGCTGGAACTAAGGGGCCTATATATATATATATATACACATACACACACAAAATATGTGGACACCCCTTCAAATTAGTGTATTCGGCTATTTCAGCCCCACCCATTGTATAAACATTAGAAATATGATGGCCATGCATCATTCTTTGTAAAAAAAATATTCATTGTACGCTCATTTCCCTGATCACTGTTGACTTGCAATATAAAAACACAAACCGTCAATACACACCTGGACTGCTCCCGCTTTCTCCCATTGTGCTATTTACAAACAAACACGTGACTGGCTCAACTGTTGTGGGGAACTACGTTAAGCTTCCTAATGTAAAATAATGTGACAGGTGAAATGAAGAATGTCATCTGCTTTATCTCCTAATGTATTGCACAAGTTGACTGCAGGTATTTACTTAAAGTAGCTACAAATTGATTTTGAATAACTAAAAAGAAATAATTTCAACAGTATTGAAAAACCATCCCGTTGCCATTTCCAAATAATCCGGTATACCGCCCAAACCTAATCCATGGTGTGGAATATCTGTTACTAGATCTATTTGCTCATTTGTTTGTTTAGCAGAGAATCTGATGTTCTCTAACAAAGTGACCACAATAAGTCAATACGCAAAGTAAAAATAACCACAACAGTGTTCATTTCCCCTGCTAACCAGGTCCATGGAGGGAGAAAAGGAGCAACAAGATATCTTGACATCTCAGTCAGAGGCTAAACGTAATGTCATCTTCACTAGGCTGTAATAACAATATTTTACCAAAATCGGCCAACGTGCTTCATAAACTAGGCTAAAATCAACAAAAGTGTGGTGACAGAACTCGAGTTGATTAAATTGCAACAGAAAATGTTAGATTCAGGATTCATGTGTACATTTCCCCATTTATAGTGGTATAATCAGATCAGATCTTATTTCCACTGGTATTGTGCTTTTAAAATTGCATTTGAACAGAAATACCAGGATGACCAGGAGGGGTTTACAATTTTCTTGGGAAGAAAAATTGGTAGGTAAATATGAAAAAAACAAATGAAAAAAAACAAACACTTGAAGCTGAACTAGGCCATGTTGTGCCAGACTGACATGTGGAGGGGGGGGGGGGGGTACTGTACCTGGTACTGTGGCATGAGGGTCACATGGTTGGTCTGACTGTTGTCAAACGTTAAGACATCAAACACCCCTACACAGTTCACTCGTAACCTGCAGGGAGAAAAAGGCATGTTGAGTGTGTGTCAAAAATTAGTGGGACGTCAACGTGTGGTTTCTCCCCCTTCTGAGAAAAGGAAGCCAGGACTAGTATAGAACTTCTGCTTTCACTGTAGTTTACAGTAAATAACCCAACAGATACTATCAGCACTACAACAAACATCAGGCAGACACATTGGTTTCTGCACAGCTCTCTAGCAAGGAACGCAGGACTAAACTAGCAACTGTGACTGGTTAGAGGTTGCATGAAAAACACTTCAGTTTCTCTG
This sequence comes from Oncorhynchus nerka, assembly GCF_034236695.1. Taxonomy (NCBI): domain Eukaryota; kingdom Metazoa; phylum Chordata; class Actinopteri; order Salmoniformes; family Salmonidae; genus Oncorhynchus; species Oncorhynchus nerka. The sequence goes on along the minus strand of NC_088401.1, from coordinate 19,123,124 downwards.
ACCACACTGTCACATTCAATATCTGTGTTCACACCTGGTTTCAGAGAATATGGATCTTGTTGGGATCAATAACGTTGGTCAGCAATGTGTGTCTGTGTGTGCGCTCGATGCGTGTCTGTGAGGTGTGTACCTGGTCTTGCCGGTGATGAGGATCTTGCTGGGGTCCATGACCCTGCAGGCCAGACCAGCAGTGTGGATAGTTCTGAGGGCCGAGCTCAGCTGGACGATGTAGGCCCAGATCAGAGACTCGGGAGCAGACCTGCGTGCTGCCGCGGGGGAGTGGGCTCGTGCTGTCCTACGGGGGGAGAACAGCACACAGAAAGGAAACAGACTAAACATATTGAGCAGGGTGTTCATGGTTAAAATAAAATGTGGAGTTACGCCTAACAAAACCAAATGGTCCAAACCTCATGTCTCGATCATAATGCGTTCAACAGTTATTGGTGTTCTTACTCCTGTAGGGTGGCCAGTATTACAGTGACTAAATCAATGGAGGCCAGGGGGGGGGGGGGTCTGGAAAATAGCTTTGCGTGCGAGTTAGCCTTAATTCTCACACAGCATCCGGCCTAAGTGATAAGCTCACCGTCGAACTCACCTTCTCCAACCCGGAGGACATAAAATAAGGAGGTAAGACATATAGATTGAGACATGGCACGTAGCTAGAGTTTTCATATTTGGAGTCTACGTTTTTCATATTAAATGCGAAATTTGGGTTATTTTCAAAGATTTTTCACAAAAAAACAAGCGCATGTCAACGGAGCACTGAGTGTACCACAAGCTGTTTATTTGACATTTAATTCAGTTCGTGTTCATTTGGCTTTTTGCAAACTGCTTTAACAACTTTGCGGATGACGACAACATGTAGAATCCTCAAGTCGCTGCGAGAAAGCGCCACTGGTGCTTATTTTCAGATGGGTTAGGTTACGAAAGCAGACTTTTTGGATATAAAATGTTGATGTTAGAGGAAGACCCCACTGAACGATTCAGAACATTTGTCTTGTTAAAATGGATTTTACAACATAAGGAAGTGAAATCATCAAAGCCCATTTTCACCAACTCTGGGCAGAGTGGGTGGACACCCTACATTGAGGCTTTCCAAGAAAAGGGTTTAACAAAAAAAAAATAAAAGATATCAACTTGACAGTAAATGTCAGATGCTTTACTTCAAACACCCAGTTGTTGAACACTTGAGGTGTTGCTGTAGTGCGATAGAGTTGCAGAGCCATTAGTATGACCCTTATTGTTGCTGTGAGGCCACAGAGGGGTGTTGTAGTGTGACAGTAATACTGACAGTTAAACACTTGTTGCCGTGAGGTCAGTGAGGCCAGAGGTTCTGCTTCCTCTGGCTGTGTCCCTCCTATAGCAGGTAGTTGGGCCTGGCTGATAGCTATAGCACCAGTCTCAGGATCACTTTCAGCCACAGCTTCCCCTGACTACAGCTTGAACACACCAGCAACACACCCTTACACAGACCAGCAACACACCCTTACACACACACACACACACCCTTACACAGACCAGCAACTGTCAGTGCTGGAACACTCCCTCCCAACCCTCACACAGAAACCATCCACACTGGCAAGCACACTGGTTTCGGTTAGGAAAATGTGGCGCCAGACATTTTGACCGGCAACATTTTAATTTACCGGACATTTGAAAAGGTTTACCAGACCCACATGCATTGGTTGTGTAACCTGATCAGGGCGTCTACCCACGGTGCTCGGAATGACACAAATCACATTTAGAATATGGTAATTCCTATTACCAGAACATGCCAGTGGAGAATGCAATGATGTGCGGTCCTTCTTATCCAATTCTGATGTCACTTTGAACATGTTAGAGTAACTGCCCACATGTACATTTTCCTCAGCCAACAAGACAAGTAAAGAACAGCAAAATCACTAGCCCATATCAATCTACTGTAGTAGAAAAGGTGGCCAGCTTGTCGAGAAAGAAATGGCCTATGTAATAGGATCCTTTGTAGCAAGGTAAGACATACCTCAATATGTAGGAAAACATTCAGGTTTCAAACAACTAAGAGTATGATATCAAAATGTATACTGCCGGGTGACAAGCTGATGAAGCCCGACTTTCATTGCCATTTGATGACGCATCCAAAACAACTCGGAAGTGGGTCGACACGGGGAGTGTGTTGGTGGGTGGGGGGACTCACTCACCCCACTTCCTCTTGGTGAAGTAGGAGTCGGCCGCGGGGTCGTTGAAGTGCCGGCTGAACATGGTCTCTGCCCCCGCATGGAAGTCATAGGAGAACACCAACGCTGAGAGAAACAGGAGGTTATCATGGGGGCTTCTTAAGGATCAAACAGACTCGTACAAAAAAACTAAATATATATATAAATATACAGAAAAAACATGGGGGGGGGACATAAAGAGCCACCCCACCCATACACACAACTCACAGTGATCTCCAAAGGCCTTGGTGGTGAAGACCTCCCTCAGGGTAACAGCGTTGGAGTGCTGGATCTTCTTCCACATGTCCACCAGCATCATACACTTGGTGTTCACCAGCCTGAAACCTGGACGCACACAAGACATTCAAAGAAGATGACCACTCAAGATTCCTTCTATTTTCAAAGACTGAAAGAAAATACATCCCATACGAAATATAACATCATTTAAAATTGTGTGTGTTCATCTTGTGTCATATGACCAACTCACCATGTATCCTCCTCAGGCAGTACGGTAGGTCGTCCTTGCTGTTGACAGCCTTGTAGCAGGAAGTGATATAGCTGAAGTTGCTGGTCTTCTGCAGGCGGTTGGGAGGGGGGACAGGCTCCAGGGGAAACAGGCTGTGGTAGCTATCCACCTCAGATGGAACACCTGGGACAGGGATACACGCCATGACAACACACCAGCACACAAACAGCGCCAAAATAACCTAGATCAGTTAGCACGCATCTTAAGTCACAAGTTTTGACACTTGGACAACTTGAGTGTTCTATGAACCAACTATAGTGACTATTTGTGTGAACTGTCAGGAATACTAAAGACAACGACACGTTTCAGGATGCGAGTCTCACTTTCAGTCTGCTGTGAAACCCCAAATGGACAGAGGCCATACCATCAATACAACGACAATAACTGTCCCCACCCACCTCGGTTGAGCCAATCAGGGAAGGGATGCTTTACCTGTGTTCTCTGACTGGTCAAGCTGAGCCATGGTAATCAGATGTCTGTTAATCAGCTCCTAAAGGGAACCACAGGAAATGACATCAGCGATCAACACTGACATCACAGTACAGAGGGAGATTGGAGGATTAGAACAGACAGAGAGACACTAATATGGAGACAGGGCGAAAAAGAGAACAGAAATGGAAACAGAGTGTGTGTTTCAGACAGAAAGAACCAGGTGGAGGAAGAGAGGGTGGGCGTACCTGTCGGAGCTCATCAGCCATGAAGAAGGACGGAGCGTTGGCTTTGGGCTGCATGTAGGCCACGTGGGGAGCAGTGGGAGGGTAGATGTGGTAGGTAGGAAACACCTGCACAGAAACACATTTAATGACTGCACTTCCTATTTATGGAGTAATTAAAACTAATAGGTCATGCTGTCAGTAAGGGCAGACTAAATGGAACGTACCATCCCGGCCATGGGTGCGGGGGTGTTATCCGTGTAGAAATAGGTGGTCCCCCCCACTGTCTCCTTCTGGATGATGTGGGGCCCCTGGTCAGACACACTGGTGGACACCATGTAGTTGGCTGGGTTGGGGTTATTGGGGTTGGGGGTGTGGCTACGCCGGCGAGGGGCAGGTGAGGTTTGGGGGGTGATTTTAGGGGAGTGGAGGGGGGTGGACCCCGCAGAGAGAGACATCCCTGTATGGGGGATACCAGAGAGGGTGTGTTAAACAGAGGTACAGAGTTCATTGGAGTACCTACATACATTGTTATGACTAACTAGTGACAGACTAAGGTGGAATTCATCATGGCAGGGACTTGAATAATACATTGTTGTTTTCTATAGAGCATCTCCACTGTATGGAGTCAACTCACTTGGCTAGACAGAAGAATAATGGGAGGTGACATCAATAGAGAACCTTTACACTGCTAACTCACCCTGAAAACCTGGCATATCCATGATATAGTGCAAACGGAGAAAACCTAGAAGTGTTCTAAGTTAGAATTAAGTGTTGTTTTTTTTGTAGTGGATGGCTCACCAGGTGCGAGGGCGGTGGAGCTGCTGAGGCCGAGGTGGGGGAAGAGGGGCGATGGGAAGGCCGGACCACTGGACTGGACCATAGTGGCCATGCGGGGAACCCCCTTAGGGATGAACTCATTGGCTGTAGGGTTAGGACCCTGGAGAGAGGGAGAGAATGAGAGATGCATAACCCTGGGATTAGATTTCATTGTTCTTCTTGCCTTCATCAGATATTCTATTTGTTTATTTTCCTTATATGAGGATTTGGCTTCATCACAGTTTACAAAAACAAACAGTGACCGGATGTTGTAATCTAGAGAAAACGAACACAAACTAACCACAACGGATGGGTTTAGGTTTGACCATTTCCCCCTTAGGAGCTCAAACACTCAATAGACATTTGAAGCTCAAACTCTTCCCCATGGTTGACGACCACATCAGGAACCTGGGTAGTGGTGCTCACCTTTCTCCTTTGTGATATGCTCAGAGCACCAAAGTCACTGAAGAGTGAAGACATGGGAGAATTCCCTGGATCTGGAAGAGGACATAGAGGGAGAGGGAATGAAGACTGTGTTGTCCACGGAGAGTTTTCCATCGACCCACAACTCTGACCTGGTCCAGCTGCCAGGGTTCCATGGAATAGATCTGTCAGTGATTTCATGGGTGTTACAATCAAAGAGTTAGAAGTTGCACCAATTATAATTCTAGTTATTAGTTTCAAAGATCTGTTATACTCCAGTGGATCCCAACAGCAGTCCTCGAGAACCCCAAACATACCTGCTTCAACTCATTGAGGGCCTGATAATTAGTTGACAAGTTGAATCAGATGTGCTTGTACTGTTGGGGGTACTTGAGGATCGGAGTTGGGAACCACTGAGCTATTCCATTAAGTTTCCTCTAGGTACTGGGTTCTTACCATGAGCGCTGTGGCTGAAGTTCTTGGCACTGTCGTCAAGGAGACTGGGAGAACTGCTGCTGTTGGTGATTCTCTACAAAAAAAATACAAAAAAAAGTAAGCATCTGTTTTAAGTATCTTAGTTACCTAGCTACCATATTCTAGCAAAGACCGCAGCCCTGATGTTCCCAAAAGGAACCAGTCTGAAGCAAAGATAATTCCCATTAGAAGCCACTGTATCTGCATCACTGGCTGATGGTCTTGGAATTCAGCATAGGTGGATGCACCTGGTCAAATTGTAGATACAATACTGCTGTATCCCATTAGTGATCTGCCAGGTTTGACTAGCAGTAGGGACTTTTCTCAGCAGGTTAGGAGAATTAAGGAGCTAAATGCAAAATATGTACACTGAAAAATAAACAACATGGAACAACTTCAAAGATTTGACTGAGTTTGAGTTCATGAGGAAATCAGTCATTTGGAATAGATTCCTTATCTATGGATTTCACATGACTGGGAATACAGATATGCACCTGCAGGGGCGTGGATCAGAAAACCAGTCAGTCTCTGGTGTGACCACCATTTGCCACATGCAGCGCAACATCTTTGCATAGAGTTGATTAGGCTGTTGGATTGTGGCCTATGTAATGTTGTCCCACACCTCTTCAATGGCTGTACGAAGATGCAGGAACTGGAACATGCGTCGATACAAAGCATCCCAACTATGCTCAACTGGTGACATGTCTGGTGAGTATGCAGGCCATGGAAGAACTGGGACATTTTCAGCTTCCTGGAATTGTGTACAGAACCTTTCGACATAGGGCTATGCATTATGCTGAAACATGAGCTGGTGGCACAATGGGCTTCAGGATCTCATAACGTTATCTCTGTGCATTCAAATTGCCATCAATAAGCGTGTTTGTTGTCCGTAGCTTATGCCTGCCCATACCATAACCCCACCACCACGGCACTCTGTTCACAACAGCAAACCACTCGCCCACACACACTGTCTGTAATCTTCTCGGTACCGTTAAAACTGGGATTCATTTGTGACACTTCTCCAGTGTGCCAGTGGCCATCAAAGGTGAGTATTTGCACACTGAAGTCTGTTGCGAGTCAGGTCAAGACCCTGGTGAGGATGACGAGCACGAGTTTCCCTGAAAAAGGGTTTTGAAAATTTGTGCAGTAATTATTTGGTTGTGTAAACCTAGCTTTATCAGCTGTCCAAAGTGGCTTGTAGCAGACCATCCCGCAGCTGAAAAAGCCAGATGTGGAGGCCCTGGGCTAGTGTGGTTACACATGGTCTGCGGTTGTGAGGCCAAATTCTCTAAAATGACGTTCAAGGTGGCTTATTGTATAGAAATTAACATTCAATTCTCTGGCGGGCATTCCTGCAGTCAGCGTAGCGTGCCAATTGCAAGCTTCCTCAAAATGTGAGACATCTGTGGCAGTGCAGTGTGACAAAACTGCACATTTTAGAGTGGCCTTTTCTTTTCCCCAGTACAAGGTGCACCTGTGTAATGATCATACTGTTTAATCAGCTTTTTGACATGTCACACCTGTCAGGTGCGTGGATTATCTTGGCAAAGGAGAAATGCTCACTAACAGGGACCTAATACAAAAATGTGCTCAAAATTGAGCGAAATAAGCTTTTTGCACATATCCTCTTCCCTCTACTCGGGACGCTTGCGTCCCAACTAGAGCTCTGGAAATGCAAATGCGCTACGCTAAATGCTAATAGTATTAGTTAAAACTCAAACGTTCATTAAAATACACATGCAGGGTATCGAATTAAAGCTACACTCGTTGTAAAACCAGGCAACAAGTCAGATTTTTAAAATGCTTTTCGGCGAAAGCATGAGAAGCTATTATCTGATAGCATGCAACAATACACTACAACACAAAAGACCCGCAGGGGACGTAAACAAAATAATTAGCATTTCGGCGTTACACAAACCGCACAATAAAATAGAAAACATTCATTACCTTTCACCATCTTCTTTGTTGGCACTCCTAGATGTCCCATAAACACTATTGGGTCTTTATTTCGATTAAATCGGTCCATATAAAGCCTAGATATCGTTATATGTAGACTGTGTGATAAACGAAAAAAACATTGTTTCAAAACGTAACGTCATTTTTTTAAATTCAAAAAGTCGACGATAAACTTTCACAAAACACTTCGAAATACTTTTGTAATGCAACTTTAGGTATTAGTAAACGTTAATAAGCGATAAAATTCATCAGGAGGCGATGTAAAAATCATTAGCTGTCCGTCTGGAAAAATGTCCGGCTAGAAACTCAACCAAAATATCCGGTCCTAGACCTGAAGAAATGCGCTGCCTTGCATGTGTTTGACCAAGAAAAAACTCGTAGGGAAATGACAAGACTCTAGACACCGTGTGGAAGCTGTAGGTACTGCAACCTCAGTCAATTAATTGTGGTTCACCTTTATCAATGGGTTCAAGTAGCGCAGCAATATATTTTTCCATTTTCAGTGATCAGTTTTTCCTGTGCTTTTCGATGTAAATGCCGTTCTGGTAAAGCCACAGCAGTGATTTAACCAGTTTTATAAACATCTGAGTGTTTTCTATCCACACAGACTAAGCAAATGCATATGGAACATTTCTGGGATATTTTATTTCAGCTCATGAAAACAACACTATTGAGTCTATCTTTTTGTTCAGCGTAGCTACAACCAGGCCTGCTAAAATCTGCATAATTGCGTGATTGAAATAAACAAACACCTAGCACTACATAATTATCCTATTTTCTTTAGGTCAAATACTTGAGACTAGTGTTGGGAAGACATCTACTCCAAATAACACGATATCTGATATAATCGTTTTGTGCCTGTGCAATTTGTGCCAATTCACAATTTTATACTCATTCTCATTAAATAATCATTGTTTGGCAGGAAAAGAAATAAGGCTTAGTTATTTCATTTAGAATTAATTTTCAACATATTGATAAAGACTAGTTCAATAAAATCAGTTAGGCAAGTCAGTTAAAACCTCTTGAAGCTAGGGGGCACTATTTTTGTTTGGAAAAATAACTTTCCCAAAGTAAACAGCCTATTTCTCAGGACCAGATGCTAGAATATGCATATAATTGACAGATTAGGATAGAAAACACTCTAAAGTTTCCAAAACTGTAGAAATATTGTCTGTTAGTATAACAGAACTGATATTGCAGGAGAAAGCCTGAGAAAAATCCAATAAGGAAGTGACTCTTATTTTGAAACCCCTGTGTTCCATGCATCCCTATTGCCCATTGAAAGGGATATCAACCAGATTCCCTTTTCTATGGCTTCCCTAAGGTGTCAACAGCCTTTAGACATAGTTTCAGGCTTTTATTTTGAAGAATGAGCGTGAACAAACACATTGCGTAAGTGGACAGGTGGGGGCTCTCAGAGTGATTTGTGCGCAAAAGAGAGAGACGGCCATTGTTACTCCCGGTCCTAGTGAAAAGCAAAGGTTCCCTGATAATACAGATCACTTTAGACCAGTACTGAACCAGACTTTCTGATAAACATACAAGAATAAGTTCACCTCTACCACATCAGCCAAGTAGCACTGTTATTCAGTATTTGACCCTACTGCAGATCTAAAGATAGTACCTGAACACTTCAGTAGAATGACAAATCATATATACACATACATACAAATAAAACTAAAAAGAATCTCAAAGTCACTTTGAAACAAAAGTAGGTATCTGTCGAGTCAGTACTGTTTAGTTGGATTCTGAGGCTGGTCATACCTGCATGATAGAGTATTTAGACTCTGCCGGGCTCCCGAAGCCGTTGACCCCAATGAAGCTGCTGCTGAAGTAGGAGTTGGTCAGATTGGCATCGCTCAGGGTCCCGCCCTCCATCCCAGAGACTGTAGAGGACAGAGACAATGGGTTCAGAATCAGCCGCCTGCTTCTACTAAATAGGGCCTGGGTGGTCCTGGTAAACGTCATATTCTATGTTTGAAAAACATTATGGAGTCAGGGTAGCCTAGTGGTTAGAGCGTTGGACTAGTAACCGGAAGGTTGCAAGTTCAAACCCCTGAGCTGACAAGGTACAAATCTGTCGTTCTGCCACTGAACAGGCTGTTCCTAGGCCATCATTGAAAATAAGAATGTGTTAACTGACTTGCCTGGTTAAATAAAGGTTAAATAAATAAATGCCATACAGACTAACATATCATCCTTATAAAGAGTGGCAGGGGTCTCGTTAATTGAATGGTTTTGTGATGCAAAATGCATGTAATGCACATAAGTGTCTATGAACTAATTGTGTAATCATGAGGCAATAGCTTGTCTTCATTTACAGATGAGTAGCCAATCAGCACGCTTCTTGAGAAGATGTAAACACTTCAACTTTTATCCAGTTTCCGTGTGCACAAATGATAATATCCACCTTGCAACTGAACACGTGGCATTGTGCAGAGTTAAATCAAATAAAATACAGCTGTGGTGGTTGAATTATTTTGCAAGTGATGATGCTAACTAGTTAGGAACTAAGTAAATTGACTTCACTGCAGCAGATGTTTGGTTAGCATGTAAGCTAGCTAGTCACCTTAAGCACGAAGACAAGCATCATAAAATGCATCGCTTCCAAAACGATTCAACATTAACTAGCTTTGCTAGTTAACGTTAGATGCACGCATTACTAACTATAGTAGTTACCTAATGCAAGAGCGCAAACGTTAACTTTTTTTTTCCGCCAGAAGAACTTTTCTAACCATAGCCATCTAACGTTAGCTAGCTACATTAGCCAATGATTGTCTGAATTTTCCCACTGATCTCTTGTAGCTGTCAAATACAAAAACACTCAAAAAACTAAATGCATTTACTGAAGGAGCTCAAATTCTGGACGAAAAGCTTAGCGCTCAGACACTTTAATTAGTTATGCTTGAAAAACATGTTTAACCCACGCTGTTTTGGGGGGGAAAAGAGGCCTCAAAGAATCCCCGGGCTCAGTGTTAACAAAGCCCCTCACACGCCCAAAAAGCAACAACCACCGATGAGGCTGTGCTAGGCCCTGTCGTATAGGACGGGTACAAACAGACGAAGTATACTCACTGGTTAACATCTGTCCCTCCAGAACCGTGCCTGCAGGCCCCAGAGAGTCGCCCTTTTTGGGGACGTTCGGTACCCCAACCTGGCAGGCCGGGGGTGCACTAAGCGGATACGTCACGGCTCCTCCAGACATGGATAAAGGGACAGGACTTGCTCCACTGTGAAGGGACATGCTTGCCATAGAAGGCTCCTCATGCAAAAACTGACACTCGTCCCCATAAAAGCAAGTCTTATCCTTTGCGTAGTATCGGCAGAACTTCACCTTGACGCAGGGTATTCCGACACCCCCGAGTGGAGCAGCTGAAGCTGGGAGTCCACTGTTCATGACACCGCTGCTGCCGCCGGAAGATATTCAAACATAGAGAGACGTCGATTGCTAGGTAGCTTGCTCTCGAGTAAGGTTCGTAATGTCAATGCAAAGCGATATGCAACAGCAAATATGTTTGGTCCAAGCTTAAAATGACATTACTCACATTATCCGACTAGAAGACAAATAATTAAGATAACTAAGGGCATTGCTTTTGACAAATCCTGGTCGCTGTTGTCGCTATTCATGTAGCTAGCTAGCTAGCCCGTTGTTTAGCCTCGTTCACGCTGCTGTTGTTGTTTTCTGCTCTCTGGCTAGCTACTCCGGTTAAAAAAAAGTGGCTTATTCATTTAGCCGAATCAGTTGCAAAACGTTTCTTAAAATGGAAGCAAACGAAACGGGGAGGGACCTACCTGAATGTGTCCAATAGAAACTCTAATTTTGCTCTGTTTGGTTCTTAAACGGTTTCCGAAATGAATAGACCCCAGTTAGCATTGCATTATGGGAAGCTTGTAAGATTTTAACGTTACTACAAAAGTCAGCTGCGTTTGGAGCGGCTTTGAGGGACAGACTCAGTTCGTAGCTTTTGGTCTGTGGACAAAACCAACGATTTCCAATACAGAAAGTCGTCATCCAAACCCAGTCATGCGGTTATAGGCTTTGCAGTCGTGTTTGAGATGAGTGCACGTGCCGTTTGATATTACACCTCTGTCATGTAGCAAACCACAGATGTCACAATGTAGCAAGCGTAACATTTCACTTGGTCTGTAATATTGTAGCAGCACAGTATCCCCTTGACATTTTATCAATTGGATTACTCGTGATTTGTATTACGTTGGCAACTATGAAAGTATACTGAACAAAAATATAAACGCAACGTGTAAAGTGTTGGCCCCATGTTTCATAAGCTTAAATAAAATATCCAAGAAATGTTCCATATGCACTAAAAGCGTATGTCAAAAAATGTGTTCACAAATGTGTTTACATTCCTGTTAGTGAGCGTTTTTACTTTGCCACGATAATCCACCCACTTGGAAGGTGTGGCATATCAATAAACCGATTAAACAGCATGATCATTACATAGGTGCACAATAAAGGGCCACTCTAAAATGTGTAGTTTTGTCTCACAACACAATGATACAGATGTCTCAAGCTTTGAGGTCCACCAGAGAATTGACATTTGTTCCCTGCCACTGGCTGTGCCGCTGTCAAATCAAATCAAATGTTATTTGTCCTTTCCCCCTTCTGATGACCAGGTGGCGAATCGCATCTCTGCATGTCTGGCAGACATATCAGTGTGGATGACGGATCACCACCTCAAGCTGAACCTCGGCAAGACGGAGCTGCTCTTCCTCCCGGGGAAGGACTGCCCGTTCCATGATCTCGCCATCACGGTTGACAACTCCATTGTGTCCTCCTCCCAGAGCGCTAAGAACCTTGGCGTGATCCTGGACAACACCCTGTCGTTCTCAACTAACATCAAGGCGGTGGCCCGTTCCTGTAGGTTCATGCTCTACAACATCCACAGAGTACGACCCTGCCTCACACAGGAAGCGGCGCAGGTCCTAATCCAGGCACTTGTCATTTCCCGTCTGGATTACTGCAACTCGCTGTTGGCTGGGCTCCCTGCCTGTGCCATTAAACCCCTACAACTCATCCAGAACGCCGCAGCCCGTCTGGTGTTCAACCTTCCCAAGTTCTCTCACGTCACCCCGCTCCTCCGCTCTCTCCACTGGCTTCCAGTTGAAGCTCGCATCCGCTACAAGACCATGGTGCTTGCCTACGGAGCTGTGAGGGGAACGGCACCTCAGTACCTCCAGGCTCTGATCAGGCCCTACACCCAAACAAGGGCACTGCGTTCATCCACCTCTGGCCTGCTCGCCTCCCTACCACTGAGGAAGTACAGTTCCCGCTCAGCCCAGTCAAAACTGTTCGCTGCTCTGGCCCCCCAATGGTGGAACAAACTCCCTCACGACGCCAGGACAGCGGAGTCAATCACCACCTTCCGGAGACACCTGAAACCCCACCTCTTTAAGGAATACCTAGGATAGGATAAAGTAATCCTTCTCACCCCCTTAAAATATTTAGATGCACTATTGTAAAGTGGCTGTTCCACTGGATGTCATAAGGTGAATGCACCAATTTGTAAGTCGCTCTGGATAAGAGCGTCTGCTAAATGACTTAAATGTAAATGTAAAATGTACATGTGCCGAATACAACAGGTGTAGTTCTTACAATGAAATGCTTACTTACAAGCCCTGAACCAACAATGCAGTTTTAAGAAAATACCCCCCAAATAATTCAAGAGCAGCAGTAAAATAACAATAGCGGGGCTATATTCAGGCGGTTCATAGTCAACTTGTGTTGAGGTAATATGTACATGTAGGTAGAGTTATTAAAGTGACTATGCATAGATGATAACAGAGTAGCAGCAGTGTAGGGGGGCAATGCAAATAGTCTGGTTGATTAGATGTCGTGAAATACATAGATTAAGGCAACATTTATTTATTCCAATTGACTGATTTCCTTATATTAACTGTAACTCAGTAAAATCGTTGGAATTGTTGCATGTTGCATTTTCTTTCTTCAGTATAATAACTTGATAGAGAACGAATTTACTTGCCCAAGTCAAGCACTGGCCGCCTACAATACTAATGTTATTATCAGAGGTAACATAGTAAGCGTGAATCTGGGACACTCAAGTTAATATGATATGTTATGTTTGGTATGGTTACATAAGACAGAAGAATCTCACCATGGACAACTGTAGAATTTTAGCTAATTAGAAACTTTTCAACTACTTGGCATGTTAGCTAACCCTTCCCCTAACCTTAAAACCCTTTAACTTAACTCCTAACCGTAACCTTAACCATAACCCCCTAGCCTAGCTAACGTTAGCCAGCTAGCTAATATTAGCCACAACTAATTGGAATTCATAACATATCACACACTTTCCACAATTTTTACATATGTGTTTTGCAAATTCGTAACTTATCATACGAATTTTAATTCATAACATATCATACGAAATGGATGATGGGACATCGACAAATTAATACATAGCCTACCATACAAAAACGCAACGTATCATACTAAATGGAGTGTCTCAGATTTACATAAAGAATAATGTGAAATGCTCTGAGACCAGGTTGTGTGCTGGGAAGAAAAGTGCAATCATCACCTTGAAAATGAAGTTTAGAGGCTCAATTCAATCCAACCTTTTTGCAGTATTTACCCAGTAGCTCTTTTTCCAATGGCCAAATTAACTCACAGATTCGTCTTCAGTACTGTATAAAACCCTACAACTACTGCCACCCAGGGCGACCCTCTCACAGGTATGCTGTCACTTTTCAGAATTAGAAGTGTGGGAACAGGATGAACATGTTAAATAAAGGTAAAATATATATATATATATATATACCAGTCAAAAGTTTGGACATTCAAGGGTTTTTCTTTATTTTTAATATTTTCTACATTGTAGAATAATGGCGAAGACATCAAAACTATGAAATAACACATATGGAATCATGTAGTAAAAAAAAGAAGTGTTAAATCAAATATATTTAATATTTTTCAAAGTAGCCAATCGTTGCCTTGATTACAGCTTTGCACACTCTTGGCATTCTCTCAACCAGCTTCATGAGGTCTCACCTGGAATGTATTTCAATTAACAGATTTGCCTTGTTAAAAGTTCATTTGTGGAATTTCTTTCCTTCATAATGTATTTTAGCCAGTCAGTTGTGTTGTGACAAGGTAGGGTTAGTTTACAGACGATAGCACTATTTGGTAAAAGACCAAGTCCATATTATGGCAAGTACAGCTCAAATAAGAAAAGAGAAATGACAGTCCATCATTACTTTAAGACATGAAGGTCAGTCAATCCGGAACATTTCAAGAAAGTTTCTTCAAGTGCAGTCTCAAAAACCATCAAGCACTATGATGAAACTGGCTCTCATGAGGACCACCACAGAAAAGGAAGACTCAGAGTTACCTCTGCTGCAGAGGATAAGTTAATTAATTACCAGCCTCAGAGATTGCAGCCCAAATAAATGCTTCACATAGTTCAAGTAACAGACACATCTCAACATCAACTGTTCAGAGGAGACTGTGTGAATCAAGCCTTCATGGTCAAATTGCACCGTGAAGCATGGAGGAGGGGGTGTGATGATGTGGGGGTGCTTTGCTGGTGACACTGTCAGTAATTTATTTAGAATATAAGGCACACTTAACCAGCATGGCTACCACCGCAATCTGCAGCGACACACCATCCCATCTGGTTTGCGCTGAGTGGATCTATCATTTGATTTTCAACAGGACAATGACCCACCACGTTTCCAGGCTGTGTAAGGGCTATTTGACCAAGAAGGAGAGTGATGGAGTGCTGCATCAAATGACCTGGCTTCCACAATCGCCTGACCTCAACCCAATTGAGATGGTTTGGGATGAAATGGACCGCAGAGTGAGGGAAAAACAGCCAACATATGTGGGAACTCCTTCAAGACTGTTGGAAAAGTATTCCAGGTGAAACTGGTTGAGAGAATGCCAAGAATGTGCAAAGCTGAGAGATTTTGTTAAGCAGAACACACCTGAGTAGGATTCTATTTCATTGACAGGCACACTCAGGCACTAGCGGTCCTGGCGGCGGGGGGCAGGGGGGTCCAGTGCCCCTGTGACAACAATTTTGGACTCCCTTGTGGCCCCCCTAAATGTGGAGTATGAAATAATTTGTACATAACACATTTTTGCTATTGTTCTTTTTTAACATCCATTATTAGACAGTGGCAACGATGATGATTATGAACATGGTCTTTTGCCTGCTAATGCCTGCAATGCAGTGAAGAAAACGATATGACAACAATAACGTCTAATGTAACTGGCCCCTCTAACAGTATATCTGGCCCCAGCTTGCCCCCCCCCAGTTGAAATGGTCTAGAACCGCCACTGCCCATTCTCTACACAGACTGGGTGCCCTATAACCATAAGCTGCAGTAGGCCTATACGCAAATAGACCGTTTCCGCATATGTATCTGTGCCATTCACTTTGAACTGAACTGTTTTTACAGGGTGATCGGTCTTGAGTAGATGAGCTTGTTTTGAGATCAAAGCAAGAACTACATGTAGTGAGCATGTGCACATATATGTTCATATCCTTTGCTAGTTAGTGAGTTATTAGCCCAGTTATAAATCATTTGTAGTCAGCAAGGGGGTGACTGCTTCCTACAAGAGCACAAAACTTGTGTACATGTCTAGACATCTTTGAAGAGCGAGTCAGTTAAAGAGCTTTTTTTTTTATTCTGAAAGGGGTGTTGTTTTTTCAGACAGGCTTGAATGAGCTAAGTAGCCAAAGGCAGAGGGTAGCATAGTTTGTCAGATTCTCTGTAATAATGGTATGGGAATAATTATGCATTTTATTTTGTGGTGGATCAAACAACACAACAATATATTCAGTCACCTCCTTGTCTGAATGACAAGTGGATAAACAGGTTTTAGTGTCAAGCCCTGCATGTTTTTTTTCAAAAGTCTCATGGAATGTTGGCCTACATTGAACACCACATATTGGCTGCTACTATAGGCTGAACGATAGGACAAAATGTTTAATCGAAAACCAGATGTTTTAGGCTTAGTTGAGATGATGCAGAGGTATTCTACATTACGTTTCCAATGTTAGAGTCGAACCGTTAGGGGCAAAAGGAGCCAGATGTATTACTAAAATACCAAAATATCGCTTTTGCAACGAATTGTCAAAATGAAGGCCATATTGACATGTTTCCCTATAACTAAGCCTAAAACAGCTGGTTTTCGATGAAACGTTTTTTTGTCAAGAAAGTTACTATTTAATGTCATTGTAGCCTGTTAGGTTATTAGAAAGATTTCCATAAAATTGGTAGGTTGTAATCGCATTAAGGCCTATAAACTATAGACTAGTTCATGACCATGTTTTAATAGCCAACCATCCTCATTTGTGTGGCCAATCATTAAAATGAACTGTGATAACGTCATGAACCTAGAGCCACAGAGCAGTCTATCTGAAAAAGAACTGCACATCAGATGAAACGTCACGATTAAAAGAGAACTTCGTGGAGCTTCGCTCTCGATACGGTCTCATTGTGAGACAAAGCTACATACGTTGAAGACCAATGCCAATGAAGGGAAAGAGGAGAGTTGAGATCGGTGAGTTATTAAAATCATCATCAACAATGTGTTTTATAGCACAAATAATCAATGGAATAGTATTATCTCTATTCACATTGAAAGGTAGCGTCATGGTTGTCTTATTCATAAGTTTGTTCGACGACTGTTTTATTCTATAACCTTAAAGTAACAATACATGTCCAACTTTTCCCCAAATACATTTCAAAACAAAATAAAAACTTTCATTCTAGCTAATTATTTGTTAAAATGTAAATGTTGCACAAAACTATATGCTGCATTTTATACATTCCCATCGTCGCAAATTCCTCAATATCATCCATCTGCTGTGTATAATGTATTTCTTTTTTTGTCTTCACCTGAAAGAAAAACATTGCAACAAATTGATGAAAATACGCCTTGATTAGATATTATAAAGTAATTTGGTTTCCGTTGATCTGGTTCTCTGTTTCTCCAGCGGTGCTCCTGTTGCTGTGCGCTCTTTGTGACGGAGACGAGTTGCAGCCTCAGCGAGACGCACCTCGAGCGCAATGTATCACCAGCCTGACTGTAGGTGCCTAAACTGACCGTATTTGTGCATTCGTGGGATTAATTGATCAACCTGACCGGTCACTTACTGTAAACCTAAATGATCAATCGGATTTTGAAAAGACCTGTGGCCTGTCCCCCGCTTCGGTTCATGTTTCATTACTTATTAGAGTGAAAGTTTGGTGGTCTGTGGCTGAGTCCCATTTTGAGATTATCCTCACAAACAATACATCCGGTTTGTCAGCTCATGTGCATTTATCGTTAAGATTTTTCTAATGGTGGGCTGTGTGGCCGAATGTCACTTCACATTGCATTGCAGAAGGATACAGGATTTGCTCTGGTCATATATTTTGAAGGATAATAAAAGTGAAATTCTGCAGCCCTAACATAACTCTGAAAGCAGATGTATTTCTGCTCTAACTTCAACAAGGTAAATGGAATAACAATGCATAAAAGAAGAGGGCAGAAACTCACAGTTAGTGGTGGTGACATAGCACCACAGCACAGGAGACTGCTGAGGGGAGAACAGCTCATAATAATGGCTGGAACAGAGACAATGGAATGGAACCTGGAAACCATGTGTTTAATGGATTTGATACCATTCGCTCCAATCATTACCACAAGCCCGTTCTCCCCAATTAAGCTGCCAACATCCTCCTGTGCACCACACCTACTAGCCTATGTGTTCCTGTCATACACTGTCTAAAAAGGTGTCAAAACACATGCTTATAGATGCAGTCCTATAAATGTGACCTTGACTCAGAGAACAAATGCAGAACTGCTATTTTAATAGAATGTCAAGAAATGTACAATTTACATTCTCGCCAGGCTTCTCGTACTTTCCAAATGTAAAACAAAGTTTGATGAATGTCTGAGATTTGTGTTCAAACAGCTTTATGAATATTCTGAAAACGGATCTATATTCACTTCAAACGCCATCTCGTTTTACAGCTGATCATCCTCACTTACTCTCTCTCCCTGACATGGTGACATGTTGTTCCAGGGGGTGTGGTGTACTCTGTCTGAAGCCCATCTGAATGGTTCTGGTCCTACCAGACTAGAGGTCCCTGCTGGGCAGAGCCTCCATATCATCATGCAGAGCCTCCCAGGAGACCCTGTCTGCAGCTGGAGCCGTGGACCTGACCCAATAAGGTAGGCGTGGGTGTGTTTTTTTTTTTCAATTTAAAGTTTTATTAAGTTTTCTTGTTTTTCAATCAACCAACAAAACACATTCCACATTCACAGAGGTGACAGGCTTTAAAAAAAGAAGAAAAAAAGAAGTTAAAATATATAATAATAATACATTTAAAAAAAAATACAATTAAAATAAAAGATTAAGAAAGATAATAAAAAATAAAAAAAATGGTGTGTGTGTATATATATATATATATACTGTACATACACATATCCATATATACACACACATACACATACGTATACATACATTCACACCCATACACACACACATATCCTACATACCTACATGTACTCACAAATTTTTAAAAATTAAACACACAAAAAACATATATAAAACTTGCAGGAGCACTATCGAGGTTCTTATTAGTTATTTCTAGCCTTCGCTGAGACAACCAGACGATAATTTGTTTTTAGTTTTTACAGCACCTTGGTGTGGGTGTGTTTGTCTTTGTTGTGTTACCTGACTGCCTCAAGGCCATTGTATCATTATTGTGGGGTTCTGTGTACTTTTGCATCCTTGCTGAATTCATCTGTAATTCTTTGTCCTGCCAACAGAGGGGGCTATTCTATGGCCATACCACAGACGTCTGTGAGTGATTCTGGAGAGTACTCCTTCAGCTGTATGAATTGTGGCATCATCTCCTCCCTGACGCTCTCTCTACTGGTTGGACCTCCTCTGAGTGAGTGACAGACCTTCTTTTCTAAACCACTAATGTGATATCAGATTCTGATCTGCACCACATGAAAGTCATATAACGTCAATACCATCATCATGATTCTGAACAACATTGAAATTCCTAGCTGTAGTTCATTCTCCCATTGGTTACCTTCAGGACGTCCGTCAAAGCCACATCTGAAATACATCCCTGGGAGAAGAGGCTTTTTACCTAACTTCCAGTGTTCTTCAGAGGGAAATCCCAAGCCAGAAATCAAATGGTTCGATAACCTTGACAAGACTGGGTAAACTTTGGTGAACATAATATAAAATCTTAAAGAGTGTCTTCAGGGGTTTTGACTTGAGTTTCATATGTAGGACCTCTCCAAGGACGGCTACATACTTTCATTTCTCCTCCTGTCCCACAGACAAGGTAATCATGGGAACGAGACATCTAAGGACTCCGAGAGGTCCAACAACATAGAAGGAAGTAAACCATACTACAAGACAACAGTTATGTGCTGTGCTATTAACCCCAAAGGGGAAGAGTGTTCTCAGCTCTATGACTATGGTTAGTATTATTGTAAAAGTGTAAACGTAATGCCCCAAAAAACAAAATGGAATTAAAGGCACTCAGTCAGTTGAATAGTGACTGGTGTGTGATCTGTTGGCTTCCTGTGTGTGTCTCAGACTTGGACAGCAGTCGTAGTGTGGATGATGATAATGAAGCTCCAGAGATCACTCTGAGCCCGGGTCAGCCCCTGCTGCTCCGCTGTAGAGAGAGAGAGAACAGCACCACACAGTGGCTGACGGAGAATCAGGAACATGTAAGCGTTATCACTCATTCATGAACCTTTTACTTACATTGTTGAGAGCATGTGATCAGACCCATTTCACTTTCCTCTCCAAGACTTGTTCACTGTATTTGAGGTAATGCAGTATACCATCTTTTCCTCCAGGTGTCCGTATATCATCTATCCTATAAAGGAATAGGTATGACCTACCTGTTCTTTGAGTCGGTGAGAGTGAACCACAGTGGCATCTACATCTGCCGGAGCAACAACAACAAGAGGAAGTCCACCCACATCCGGGTCCTGGGTCAGTACAACAGGCAACAACACTGAAATCCCTCTCTTTTTACCTTTTCTTTTCAGTCAAACATTCCCTTGACTTTTTAAAAATGTCTATGTTTACTTGGTCTTTACTCATCTATCAGACACTTTCTTGTCATCTGTCCTGATTCTCTCCGTACCACCACCCCCTACCTGTTTTCCCCCCATATGATGATTTCCAAGTGATTTCCATGTGATTTCCGGTGTTGTGTGTCCTCAGAGAAGGGCTTCATTTCCATCGACCAGCTGAATGAGAGCAGTACCATCTCAGCCCAGGAGAAGCCAGGGTTCTGTCTGCGGGCCCTGGTCTCCTCATACCCTCTCCTACGCTGCCATTGGCTGGGCCCGGGTGGTGTACAGACCCAGTGCCCTGAACCCACACGACTGTGGAAGAACAGGTAGAGTAAGGCTGGTGGCCTCTGTGTGGGCTTCCTGAGACTTCATTTAATCCAGGACATACTGCCATATCCATGTGCTATTTGGTTCTGTGTTTCTGTTGCAGTTTTATAAAGCTTTACTAAAGGTCTACTGTATCTACAAGATTTGATGAGGTTAAGTCTGGTTCAATATGGTTCCATATGGTTTACCCCCCAGGACTCTGGAGCTATGTAACCCTGAGCCAGGAAAGTACCAGTTAAATCTGGAGGCTGGGGTGCTGAACCTCACAAAGACCCTCTCTCTGTGTGTGGCAAGTGAGTGACAGCCAACTGCCCAGTCAGATAAGACTTGTGATTGTGTGCATGACTCCTCAGTAAGAAACCTGTCCTCCTCTGTCTCTCAGGTACGCCCACCCCCACTCTCTTCCAGGAAGAAGACTACATCACCTGTAAGACCAACAGCCCCCTCCCCTTCAACCTCACCTGGAGGTTCTGCTCTCTGTCCAATGACAGGTATCTCTAGATTTAGGCCAGAGTTTATGTTAGGATGTTAGGATTCAGCTATATATCTTAACACTAGTGGTGTGCACCAATATCAACAATTCAATATGATATTTATATCATTTGATATCGATATGAGCAAGGCATATGCAGCGGCAGGGTAGCCTAGTGGTTAGAGTGTAGAGGTGGCAGGGTAGCCTAGTGGTTAGAGTGTAGAGGTGGCAGGGTAGCCTAGTGGTTAGAGTGTAGAGGTGGCAGGGTAGCCTAGTGGTTAGAGTGTAGAGGTGGCAGGGTAGCCTAGTGGTTAGAGTGTAGAGGTGGCAGGGTAGCCTAGTGGTTAGAGTGTAGAGGTGGCAGGGTAGCCTAGTGGTTAGAGTGTAGAGGTGGCAGGGTAGCCTAGTGGTTAGAGTGTAGAGGTGGCAGGGTAGCCTAGTGGTTAGAGTGTAGAGGTGGCAGGGTAGCCTAGTGGTTAGAGTGTAGAGGTGGCAGGGTAGCCTAGTGGTTAGAGTGTAGAGGTGGCAGGGTAGCCTAGTGGTTAGAGTGTAGAGGTGGCAGGGTAGCCTAGTGGTTAGAGTGTAGAGGTGGCAGGGTAGCCTAGTGGTTAGAGTGTAGAGGTGGCAGGGTAGCCTAGTGGTTAGAGTGTAGAGGTGGCAGGGTAGCCTAGTGGTTAGAGTGTAGAGGTGGCAGGGTAGCCTAGTGGTTAGAGTGTAGAGGTGGCAGGGTAGCCTAGTGGTTAGAGTGTAGAGGCGGCAGGGTAGCCTAGTGGTTAGAGTGTAGAGGCGGCAGGGTAGCCTAGTGGTTAGAGTGTAGAGGCGGCAGGGTAGCCTAGTGGTTAGAGTGTAGAGGCGGCAGGGTAGCCTAGTGGTTAGAGTGTAGAGGCGGCAGGGTAGCCTAGTGGTTAGAGTGTAGAGGCGGCAGGGTAGCCTAGTGGTTAGAGTGTAGAGGCGGCAGGGTAGCCTAGTGGTTAGAGTGTAGAGGCGGCAGGGTAGCCTAGTGGTTAGAGTGTAGAGGCGGCAGGGTAGCCTAGTGGTTAGAGTGTAGAGGCGGCAGGGTAGCCTAGTGGTTAGAGTGTAGAGGCGGCAGGGTAGCCTAGTGGTTAGAGTGTAGAGGCGGCAGGGTAGCCTAGTGGTTAGAGTGTAGAGGCGGCAGGGTAGCCTAGTGGTTAGAGTGTAGAGGCGGCAGGGTAGCCTAGTGGTTAGAGTGTAGAGGCGGCAGGGTAGCCTAGTGGTTAGAGTGTAGAGGCGGCAGGGTAGCCTAGTGGTTAGAGTGTAGAGGCGGCAGGGTAGCCTAGTGGTTAGAGTGTAGAGGCGGCAGGGTAGCCTAGTGGTTAGAGTGTAGAGGCGGCAGGGTAGCCTAGTGGTTAGAGTGTAGAGGCGGCAGGGTAGCCTAGTGGTTAGAGTGTAGAGGCGGCAGGGTAGCCTAGTGGTTAGAGTGTAGAGGCGGCAGGGTAGCCTAGTGGTTAGAGTGTAGAGGCGGCAGGGTAGCCTAGTGGTTAGAGTGTAGAGGCGGCAGGGTAGCCTAGTGGTTAGAGTGTAGAGGCGGCAGGGTAGCCTAGTGGTTAGAGTGTAGAGGCGGCAGGGTAGCCTAGTGGTTAGAGTGTAGAGGCGGCAGGGTAGCCTAGTGGTTAGAGTGTAGAGGCGGCAGGGTAGCCTAGTGGTTAGAGTGTAGAGGCGGCAGGGTAGCCTAGTGGTTAGAGTGTAGAGGCGGCAGGGTAGCCTAGTGGTTAGAGTGTAGAGGCGGCAGGGTAGCCTAGTGGTTAGAGTGTAGAGGCGGCAGGGTAGCCTAGTGGTTAGAGTGTAGAGGCGGCAGGGTAGCCTAGTGGTTAGAGTGTAGAGGCGGCAGGGTAGCCTAGTGGTTAGAGTGTAGAGGCGGCAGGGTAGCCTAGTGGTTAGAGTGTAGAGGCGGCAGGGTAGCCTAGTGGTTAGAGTGTAGAGGTGGCAGGGTAGCCTAGTGGTTAGAGTGTAGAGGTGGCAGGGTAGCCTAGTGGTTAGAGTGTAGAGGTGGCAGGGTAGCCTAGTGGTTAGAGTGTAGAGGTGGCAGGGTAGCCTAGTGGTTAGAGTGTAGAGGTGGCAGGGTAGCCTAGTGGTTAGAGTGTAGAGGTGGCAGGGTAGCCTAGTGGTTAGAGTGTAGAGGTGGCAGGGTAGCCTAGTGGTTAGAGTGTAGAGGTGGCAGGGTAGCCTTGTGGTTAGAGTGTAGAGGTGGCAGGGTAGCCTAGTGGTTAGAGTGTAGAGGTGGCAGGGTAGCCTAGTGGTTAGAGCTGACAGCTTGGGGATTCAAACTTGCAACCTTTCATTTACTACTCCAACATCTGTCGTTCTGCCCCTGAACAAGGCAGTTAACCCACTGTTCCTAGGCCGTCATTGAAAATGAAGAATTTGTTCTTAACTGACCTGCCTAGTTAAATAAAGATAAGTTATTGTTCCTGTTAACCTACCCAGATAGCACCTAATGTTCTGAGAACCATATGTTTCTCAGAGCTTGGTGAGAGTGTGGTTGTCCTATGGTTATTGTTCCTGTTAACCTACCCAGATAGCACCTAATGTTCTGAGAACCATATGTTTCTCAGAGCTTGGTGAGAGTGTGGTTGTCCTATGGTTATTGTTCCTGTTAACCTACCCAGATAGCACCTAATGTTCTGAGAACCATATGTTTCTCAGAGCTTGGTGAGAGTGTGGTTGTCCTATGGTTATTGTTCCTGTTAACCTACCCAGATAGCACCTAATGTTCTGAGAACCATATGTTTCTCAGAGCTTGGTGAGTGTGGTTGTCCTATGGTTATTGTTCCTGTTAACCTACCCAGATAGCACCTAATGTTCTGAGAACCATATGTTTCTCAGAGCTTGGTGAGAGTGTGGTTGTCCTATGGTTATTGTTCCTGTTAACCTACCCAGATAGCACCTAATGTTCTGAGAACCATATGTTTCTCAGAGCTTGGTGAGAGTGTGGTTGTCCTATGGTTATTGTTCCTGTTAACCTACCCAGATAGCACCTAATGTTCTGAGAACCATATGTTTCTCAGAGCTTGGTGAGAGTGTGATTGTCCTATGGTTATTTTCCATACAACCTTCCTACAAAGTTCTGGAAATCCAGGATTCGTTCTGAGAACCATATTTTTGTTAGGTGTCAATTTCATGGTTCTATTTAAAGTAATGTTCTCAGAACGTTCAGAGAACATTAAGAAACAACGTTCTTAAAAATAAATGTTTGCATGATTAATTCCTAAGCAAATTCATTTCCATGTGTCCTATCTTTGCTTGGAGTTCAGAACAGTAAACCTAAGCTAGCAGTGTTATTAAAAGTCTTACTGAAACATGTTCTCAGAACGTTAATTCATTATCTTCAAATCACCTATAATTTCCGTTCTCAGAACGTTAATTAAACCTTCCAGGAAAACATTCAGGGAACCATAGTAAAACGTTCTCGGAACCTACTTTCCCACAACTTCTAAGAAACCAAATGTGCTAGCTGGGTATTTACTTACTTAGTCCTCTTCATTCCTATTTGGAACATAAGGCTTCCTTCCACAAGAGGGCACCACTGCTGCTGGTCTTCTGCCTTTTTGGGGATGGTTTTCCATGATAGGCCACTGTCCTTCATCTCTTTCTCCACAGCCCTTCGCCAGGTTTCTTTTGGGTGGCCACACTTCCTTTTGTTAACTTACACTATTATGTAAAAGAAAAATACAGGATTTTGCTGCAACACTCTTACAGACTCGCAATTTAGCATAGGCCTACTTAAATGCCTGCTGATAGGCCATCAACAAGGTTCCCATTGCCCAATGGGCAATCAGCAAAAAGTTGTCTGGACTGCACAAAGCCAGTGCAATGTTATTCATTAAAAACAATATATCGAAATTGGTTTTAAAAAATGCAACTGATATCGATTTTCAATGCCATTGCCCATGCCTAGTTAACCCCTGAAGCAACTTTATGGGGAGGTTTCCCTGACACAAACTAAGATTATTTTCAATGGAAATTCTCCATTGATCGTGCTGTTTAGTCCAGGAATAGACTTAATCTGTGTCTGGGAAACCGACCCTACGTGTTTTTCTGTGTGTGTTAACCTCCCCCCCCCCCCCCCCTAGCTGTCAGTCAGAGTCTGCAGCCTGGAAGGAGATCCCTGCCCCTCCCCCAGAGCTCTGTGACTCAGACCAGTTCTGCCATAAGAAGGTCCTCAGCTCTCTGGACAGGGTCGAGGTGGGGAACCACTTTGTCAAGTGCTGCATTGCAAACTCTGTCCACTCACAGTCACACTGCAGCGAGCCACTGTTCAATGCAGGAATGGTCTTTCAGCAGCAGCGTACCTTCAAACGGCGTAAGTGGTCAGTCAGGAAAAATAAGTCAGAAAATCATCTACAGCTTTAAGTATTTTTATAATGGTTGTCATCATAGCTCCAGTGTGGAACAGAATTGGTCACAGTGTTGTCATGGCTGTTGTCAGACATTGGTTATATCTGTTGATGTGTGTGTTCCATCAGCCTCCAACTCCTCTCAACTCCTGAAGGTGTCCAGTCTGGTTCTGTTCCTGGCTTTGATACTGGTCAGCGTGGCGCTGCTCTACATCCTCAGGAAAAAGGTACACACACAGAGACACACAGACAGACTTGCTCACCACACTCAAACATTCTCACACCCTCCTGATATGTTGTGTGTAGAAACCCCAGTACCAGAGCCAGCTACAGGTGATTCAGATGACGGGGTCTAATGACAACGACTACATCTACATCAACTTCAAAGACTTCCAGTATGACCAGAAATGGGAGTTCCCCAGAGAGAACCTGGAGCTGGGTAAGACTGGGGGAGATGTACCAGTGAAATCACCACCTTCCGGAGACACCTGAAACCCCACCTCTTTAAGGAATACCTAGGATAGGATAAAGTAATCCCTCTCACCCCCCCCCCCCCCCCTTAAAAGATTTAGATGCACCACTGTTCCACTGGATGTCATAAGGTGAATGCACCAATTTGTAAGTCGCTCTGGATAAGAGCGTCTGCTAAATGACTTAAATGTAAATGTAAATGAAATTACGTAGCCTGACCCATCTACTTGGGAATCTCTAGTCTCCAGCCTCACCAATAGTATTCCCACCAACCCTGTGTTGTTGTGGTCTTTCTCCCCAGGGAAGGAGCTGGGCTCTGGGGCCTTTGGCATGGTGTTTCAGGCTACAGCCCACGGCATCAGCAAGCCGGGAGTCTCCCTGCAGGTGGCTGTCAAGATGCTGAAAGGTACAGGGTTTTACCTGTGTGATGTTTTACACTGCTGGCTAAGTGTTGGTGTTTGCTGAAGACACACTTTGTTTTTCATACTATTTAACATACCCTGCACCAGTGAAGTCACTCAGGTCGTTGTTGAGTCTTGATGTTTGCCCATGCAGAGAAGCATGAGACAGTGGAGAAAGAGGCTCTGATGTCAGAGCTGAAGATGTTGACTCACATCGGACGGCATGCTAACATCGTCAACCTGCTGGGGGCGTGCACTGGCTCAGGTACGACACCCAATCACAGACAGGCTCAGAAACCAGCATCTAGCAGAAATAACGCAGGAATAACTACAACATGGAATTGCCAAGAACATGTCTTTAGATATTGTACTGAAACGAGTACATGTGTATTTAGGACTGTCTCTAAGTGCCTGTGTGTGACTCTGTGAATGTGTGTATCTGACTCTGTGACTGTGTGACTTTGACAGGGCCAACGTACCTGATCTTCCAGTACTGCCATAATGGGGACCTGCTGAACTACCTGAAGAACAACAGAGAGCTGTACCACAAGTCTCTGACCGAGGCCTTCACCAGGGACCGCTTCAGTAGACTTTACCACAACCTGCCCAAGAGGAGCTCCACTGGAGGGCAAGAGAGCATCGCCCTCCTCAGCCTCACCTCCTCTCCCATGGACACCTCTGATGGTCAGGGTTGTGTAGACACAGATACATGAAGAAATAGGCATGCTAATGTATAAAGCAGCACAGTTAAATACGTCGGTAGGATCTATTCACTGTTTGCCAGTAGATCCTGTTGACTGACCCCAGCTGATCCATGCTGATCCACAGGTCCAGGGATCTATGAGAAGCTGCAGGAAGAGGAGGAGGAGGAGGCACTGACCTATGACGACCTGCTCAGCTTTTCCTACCAGGTGGCCAAAGGCATGGACTTCCTGTCCTCTAAGCACGTACGTGGATTGACAACCCTGCACACTACACACTGCACCATATTCACTTCACCATGTCCCCTCATACATGTAATAGTCCCTATTCCCTACATCATTACTCTCATTACTCTTACACACTCTCTCTATCTGGGTGTGTGTTTCTGTGTCCAGTGCATCCATCGGGACCTTGCGGCCAGGAACGTGTTGGTGTCTCAGGGTGGATTAGTAAAGATTGGAGACTTTGGACTGGCCCGAGACGTCCACAACGACTCCAACTACGTAGTGAGAGGAAATGTAGGTACTATACACAGAAGGGAGTGTTTGTCTGTATTCTACAGATGCTCTGTTGTCAGTGACAACAGCTCTGTTCTAGGCATGCAGTGTCAATGTGTGTGTCTGATGTCTTGTGTCGCAGGTGCCTCTGCCAGTGAAGTGGATGGCTCCAGAGAGTATCTTCCAGGGGATGTACACCATGCAGAGCGATGTCTGGGCCTATGGTATCCTGCTGTGGGAGGTCTTCTCTCTGGGTAGCTACATAAACATACCTACTCTTTTTTGTAAAAATGTATTGTCATTATTTGATTTAGTTTTTGTCCTTTATATTGTGTGTTGACCGAGTTTGGGGATGAGGTGGGGCTGCCAGGGGTATGTTGAGGATGGGGGGCTGCCAGGGGTATGTTTAGGATGGGGGGCTGCCAGGGTATGTTTAGGATGGGGGCTGCCAGGGGTATGTTTAGGATGGGGGGCTGCCAGGGTATGTTTAGGATGGGGGGCTGCCAGGGGTATGTTTAGGATGAGGTGGGGCTGCCAGGGGTATGTTGAGGATGGGGGGCTGCCAGGGGTATGTTTAGGATGGGGGGCTGCCAGGGGTATGTTTAGGATGGGGGGCTGCCAGGGGTATGTTTAGGATGGGGGGCTGCCAGGGGTATGTTTAGGATGGGGGGCTGCCAGGGGTATGTTTAGGATGGGGGGCTGCCAGGGGTATGTTTAGGATGGGGGGCTGCCAGGGGTATGTTTAGGATGGGGGGCTGCCAGGGTATGTTTAGGATGGGGCTGCCAGGGGTATGTTTAGGATGGGGGGCTGCCAGGGGTATGTTTAGGATGGGGGGCTGCCAGGGGTATGTTTAGGATGGGGGGCTGCCAGGGGTATGTTTAGGATGGGGGGCTGCCAGGGTATGTTTAGGATGGGGGGCTGCCAGGGGTATGTTTAGGATGGGGGGCTGCCAGGGGTATGTTTAGGATGGGGGGGCTGCCAGGGGTATGTTTAGGATGGGGGGGCTGCCAGGGGTATGTTTAGGATGGGGGGCTGCCAGGGGTATGTTTAGGATGGGGGCTGCCAGGGGTATGTTTAGGATGGGGGCTGCCAGGGGTATGTTTAGGATGAGGTGGGGCTGCCAGGGGTATGTTTAGGATGGGGGGCTGCCAGGGGTATGTTTAGGATGGGGGGGGCTGCCAGGGGTATGTTTAGGATGGGGGGATGCCAGGGGTATGTTTAGGATGGGGGCTGCCAGGGGTATGTTTAGGATGAGGTGGGGCTGCCAGGGTATGTTTAGGATGGGGGGCTGCCAGGGGTATGTTTAGGATGGGGGGCTGCCAGGGGTATGTTTAGGATGGGGGGCTGCCAGGGGTATGTTTAGGATGGGGCTGCCAGGGTATGTTTAGGATGGGGGGCTGCCAGGGGTATGTTTAGGATGGGGGGCTGCCAGGGTATGTTTAGGATGGGGGGCTGCCAGGGGTATGTTTAGGATGGGGGGCTGCCAGGGGTATGTTTAGGATGGGGCTGCCAGGGGTATGTTGAGGATGGGGGGCTGCCAGGGGTATGTTTAGGATGGGGGGCTGCCAGGGGTATGTTTAGGATGGGGGGGCTGCCAGGGGTATGTTTAGGATGGGGGGCTGCCAGGGTATGTTTAGGATGGGGGGCTGCCAGGGGTATGTTTAGGATGGGGGGCTGCCAGGGGTATGTTTAGGATGGGGGGGGCTGCCAGGGGTATGTTGAGGATGGGGGCTGCCAGGGTATGTTTAGGATGGGGGGCTGCCAGGGGTATGTTTAGGATGGGGGGCTGCCAGGGGTATGTTTAGGATGGGGGCTGCCAGGGGTATGTTGAGGATGGGGGGCTGCCAGGGGTATGTTTAGGATGGGGGGCTGCCAGGGGTATGTTGAGGATGGGGGGCTGCCAGGGGTATGTTTAGGATGGGGGGCTGCCAGGGGTATGTTTAGGATGGGGGGCTGCCAGGGGTATGTTTAGGATGGGGGGGCTGCCAGGGGTATGTTTAGGATGGGGGGCTGCCAGGGGTATGTTTAGGATGGGGGGCTGCCAGGGGTATGTTTAGGATGGGGGCTTTAAAAGCATACATACTGTACACTGTACAATTCCCAATCTGGCCCTCAAACCATCATAGCCACCTAATCATCCCCAGCTTAAAATTGGCTCATTCACCCCCCTCCTCTCCCCTGTAACTATTCCCCAGGTCATTGCTGTAAATGAGAATGTGTTCTCAGTCAACCTACCTGGTAAAATAAAAAATAAAACACACACTTATTAAAGATGTATTCCCTGCATCTTTATTATATGTGATTTGCTCTCTTCCTCCCTCCCTCTCTCTCCCTACCCCTTCCTCCCTCCCTCTCTCTCCCTACCCCTTCCTCCCTCCCTCCCTCTCCCTACCCCTTCCTCCCTCCCTCTCTCTCCCTACCCCTTCCTCCCTCCCTCTCTCTCCCTACCCCTTCCTCCCTCCCTCTCTCTCCCTACCCCTTCCTCCCTCCCTCTCTCTCCCTACCCCTTCCTCCCTCCCTCTCTCTCCCTACCCCTTCCTCCCTCCCTCTCTCTCCCTACCCCTTCCTCCCTCCCTCTCTCTCCCTACCCCTTCCTCCCTCCCTCTCTCTCCCTACCCCTTTCTCTCTCCCTCTATCTCCCTATTTTCCTCTACCTCCCCCTCTCCCTTTAAGGTTTGACCCCCTACCCGGGGATAAAGGTGGACAACAACTTCTATGTGATGATAGAGAGAGGTTTTAAGATGGATCGGCCGTACTATGCCAGTGAATCTGTGTAAGTATCCACAACCGCTCTGCACCTACATCTATACATCATACACATTTCAAATTACAATCAAATATATGAACTGTAAAGGAGGTTTCATCCCCCTTTCCCTCCCTCTCTCCCACAGGTATAAGATGATGTGCAAGTGCTGGGCACTGGAGCCTCGGGGCCGCCCTCACTTTGCCAAGCTGGTGGCCTTCATGGGCGACCAACTGGCCGACATTGAGGAGAAGGTGAGATTCAAACAACACAATAAGCCTCAATGTAGACGTATCAAACTTTATAACTGGCTAGCACACAGCATTCCATTAGAATCAGGATTTCTTCTCATTTCTTACTATGCCCCTTTTCTGTCTTAACTCTACCGTAACATCCTGGACAAGAGCTCCAATGACTCCTTATACCAGAATGCACCAGTGAATTCTGACCTCTCTGCCTTGGCCAAAGAAAAGGAGGTTATTTTGACACAGTCACAGAACCAACACTGCAAGACCCATTCCACTGGAGGGGCCACAACAACCAAAATAACACTCTCTGACATGGATGCCATGGAGGCTGATGATGATACACCTCTGTAACCATATCAGTGAGTGCAGGGGCCAATCTATCCTTCTAATTATTCTATTCCATACAATATACTCAGGGTTGGAGAGTAATGGATTACATGTAAGGGATTACAAAAAAACAAACTGCTATCCGTAACAGCAAAAATATTGTTATCGGATTACATATAGTTTTGAAAAACTAGAAGATTATTTCGGGATTACTTTTGAATTCAGAAAGGATGTTTTCTCAATGACATTCAAATCAGCATTGAAAAAAGGCGCAGGTGTATGTTTGTTTCACCTGAGCGAGTCTGACCACAAGTCAGAGACAACTACGATGACACACAAAATGTGTTTGATGGATTGTGGGAAAAGAGCAGGAATAGGCTTTTGTAGGCTACAGTCCAAGCTATGTCTTCCAATGGTGCGACTGCTGTCGGCATCCAAAGATTATCCAACTTGAATAAACGCTTGGAGGTAAGGATGACAGCAGTGGTGTCGTCTACGGCGATACGGATATCACCTATTATTGATACCTACATAGCACATTGATGTGAGTCACACTGCTGCTCTCTCATTTAGCTATTTGCGCCTCACGGATTGTGGTTGTTGTGGATGGCTGTTCACACATCTAAATGTGTATTTAAACCCAATAATGGTTGAATTCAAGAAGTTTAAGCTGCCTATCAATCATTGTTTTTGAAACCAGTGGACAGCCAGTGAAAAATGTGCTCTTGCAACAACTGCATAGTGCGGATCCCAGCCTATGGAATAAAAGTAGGGGTTTTATTACTCAATCTAATTCATGCTGATAAAAATATACATCCATAGACCTAATGGACACATGCTCAAACTCACACGCTTTTGATAGACTTAAATGGGCAATCTGTAGTTGCTGCATCCATTTTATAAATTCTATATATTAATGTAAATATATAATTTAATCATATTATTATATGTAGTAGAAAGTGATGGGTTTCAAGAATCTTAGACAACCAACACATAAAGTAAAATGTTAAATCCATGTATGGCCAGCTATGTAAACTTTAACATTGATTTATCCTGCAATAGATGTTATTCAATTGGTAACATACATTTTTGTATCTAAAAGTAACAGAATGCAATCAGATTACGTTCATGAGTTTGGGTAATCCAAAAGTTACTTTACTGATTACAATTTTGGAGAGGTAACTGTAACGGATTACATTTGGAAAGTAATCTACCCACCACTGAACATACTCTGTTTAAGATCTCACATATTATATTGTGGCACTGGCAGTCTATATTTGTATATTGCTGTGGATTTTAAATGCACTGAATTGAATACTTGCTTTATCCAAATATGTTTAACAATGAATATGTCAATTAAAACTTTTGTATCAAATGCTTGCTCCTACACTGTAGAAATTGATAAATAATTATTTAACATTGAAACATAGTAAATAATGTCGCATTTAATACATTTTAATACCAAGTGTTGGGCTGAGACAACCTCTTCTTGTGAACATATTGCACATATTATATTGAATTTACTGTGTGAAACCAACGCAAGTCCTGTTTTTACTGCTTTTGGATAAGAGTTATTTCAGTCATTATAAATGAGAGACAGGTTCAGAAGACTGCTGGATTATTCTGTCAATGTTTTTCTGTGTGAAGTTGCTTTCTTTATGTTTGCCCATTTGAGTTCTCGAAATTATTCTTATATTTGAAATAAAGTATTTAAAATTATCCCTGTTTTTTGTCGATTTTTAGGTCTATCGGTAACAAATAGTGGTGTATTATATTCGGAGGCGGGGGGGAAACAACGGCACAAAATGCACAACAGGTGGCGCGAGAGCTACATTAGTCGCCAGAGCGAAAGCTGCGGTTCAGGTGTCCCGAACAACAAACAGGCTTAGGTTCAGGTTGCATTCTAGGTTAGTAAGGCTACAAAGCTGTGCGTAGAAAAGACATGAGTGGTTCCAAAGCGCCTTGTTGTCGATGAATTCATTAACCCTACAGTAATTGCACACTGGGCTTTTCTGTTGACCTGTCCCAAAGGTCCGTTTTTGGGCTGCTGTTGGTGAGTCTGTGCAGACGAGATAGCAGAGTTTAACATGGACATCGGATCAGTGAATGATCTTCCTTACGACGACTTTGTGAATGTTTTCGGTACTGTGGTGGAGAAATCTCAAATCATACCGGCTGCGGTGATCTGGAGGCCAGTATAAACTATTTCATCTCGCGCATGGCCCGGCTCAATACGGCATACAAGGACCATGTGGGTTCCCCTTCGTGATATGCACGCGGATTAACAAGACGACCATCCTACGGTTGCTAGAGGAGCGACTCCGGGAACGGGTGCCATCGATGAAGTGAAGAAGATCTGTCATGTCCGTTTACAGGTGCTCTTGGTCCCGGACATACCTAACAAACTATGGCCGTGTTTGAGAACACCAAAACTGTAATGTATCGTAGGTCAATTTCAGTGGTGTAAAAGGTATCCAATTGTCATGCTTTAGTAAAAGTAAAGATGCCTTAAAGTAATATTTCTCAAGTAAAAGTGAAATTCACTCATTAAAATACTAATTGAGTAAAATTATTTAGTTTGAAATACATTGAAGTATCAAAAGTAAATGTAATTGCTCAAATATACTTATTTATCAAAAATATAAATACTTTCAAATTCCTCATATTAGGCAAGCCAGATGGCACGATTTAAAAAAAAAAAAGTTTTGTTTGCGGATAGTCAGGGGCACACTCAAACACTCAGACATAATTTACAAATGAAACATTTGTGTTTAGTGAGTCTGCCAGATCAGAGGCAGTAGGGACGAACAGGATGTTGTTTTGATAAGTGCATGAATTGAACCATTCTCCTGTCCTGTTGAGCATTCCACATGTAACGAGTACTTTTGGGTGCCAGGGAAAATGTATGGTCAGTAAGTACATCATTTTCATTAGGAATGTAGTGTAGTAAGAGTAAAAGTTGTGAAACATATACATAGTAAATTACAGTACAGATACCCCAAAAACAACTTAAGTAATACGTTTAAGTATTTTTACTTTACACCATTGGTAAATTGTGATTGACTACAAAACGAATTAGTCGTTATTTATGATGCAAGGTGATTTGTAGATCAGTCATTCGTCTGCACCGTCGGCTGCAATGTCAAACAAGCCCCACGACTGACTGACGTGATGACTTACGGTTTCGTGTGGTCTGCCTGCAGTGTTGAATGTGCTTGAATAGTGGATAATAATGTCAGCATTATTGTTGTGCGTAAAGGCGTAATTGTACAATGTGTCAAGTAATTAAATAACTGCAGATGTTTCATTTGACTTTATTCTGATTTCAAACTTGAACTTTATAGTTTAATAAAGAATTAAAAATACAGTACATGATTCACAGTGCCCATCATTAAGACATCAACGATGTGATAACATTAAGCATAAATAGGCTATATAATTGGTGTGATTGACTAATTTTTGTCATATAACAATTTATCAGAAAATACATCAGTATTGTCAATATTGACAGAATCATGTCCCGTGCATAGACTGCATATATTTACATACATAAACTAACCTTGGTTGTACACTGCCAACATTTTCAGAGAAAGTTTCTGAAGTGCATTGATTTTAGTAAAGCAATCAAAGTAGGCTAGATGCCGGACGTAGCTCTCAACCGAGTTGTGTGGTCTGTATCACAACTGTCTCTCCAGGCAATGGGTGCTGCCCTCTTCTGGCAACGCAACTAGAGGCTGCGGACCAGAGCAGTGGGTCTGTACACGTATGTCCAATGCCAACTGTCATCATCAGTGCATGACCCGCATGTCCTCAGCACGACAACATGAGGTTAGAGTTCAGTCGCAGAATGATGATATTGCAGACAATGAACCTGCGGTCCTCGCCGTTCACCTCTCTTCAATCTGACACCGCGGATAATGCACATGAATAATACCAACCGAGTCTGTTTGACTGAGGCTGCGATCACACAGGCAGCCGAATTCTGATATTTTTTCCACTAATTGGTCTTTTGACCAATAACATCAGATCTTTTTCAGAGCTGATCTGATTGATCAAAAGACCAATTAGTGAAAAAATATCAGAATTCGGCTGCCTGTCTTAACGCAGTCTAAGAGCGTCCCCTTTCCTCAGTGTCTGTCCAGTTTTCATCCAACCATATCAGCCCTGCTAGGCCGAGTCTCTAGAACCTAACATGGAGTGGGCGTTTAAGGGTGAGGGGGGTGTCGTGGTGGTGGGATGTCCTGCCCCCCCGACTCCCACCCCTGCCTCATCCTTCAAGTCTCCTGACGTAATGGACGAGTCCTGCTCGGGGTCGACCCCCCTCACTCTCTTCTTGTCCTCCTCCTTTTTCCACTTCATTCGTCGGTTCTGGAACCAGATCTTGATGTGTCTCTCTGTGAGGCTGAGGGTGAGGGCCAGCTCGACACGCCGCGGCCTGCTGATGTACTTGTTGAACAGGAACTCCTTCTCCAGCTCCAGGAGCTGTGCTCGCGTGTAGGCCGTCCTTGTCCGCTTGTTCTCCTCCGCCTCCACCATGTAGGGGCCTGAGGAGGGTAGCGGGGGGTGGGGGACACGGGAGAGGATGAGGAGGGAGGAGAGGGTGAGAGAGAGAAAGGTAAAGGGGAGGGGTAGAATGGCGTATCCATTTTGTGGCACTCAAGATTAACTAAACATTGTATCCTGCCACAGTCAAAATCCCAGTAAAGCCTCAATCTAAGTGAAATTGGTAATGACTCACCATTTAGAACTCTAGTGTACCTATCTGAAACACACACAGCAGCACATTGGCTGAACACAGTCAGCTCACACACTGATCACCAAAGACTGCATAGAAACAACTCTATTGGGTAACTGATGATACCTGAAACAAACAGTACACATGTAGGCCACAGGCCAACTCTCACAGATGCCGATGCTGCTTCAGTAACAGATATACTATACTGAACGGAAAGTTTCTATGTGAGGCATCATATATTCTGTAACGAACAAAGCCCTGAAATGAAACAAATCACTTTCAAATCTACTTGGGCCACCACAGCACATTGAATATTACATAACTGCACATGTATCACAATCACTCACAAATGGATCAATAAATTTGTTTGGAAATTACTATTAAATACTAAAAAGAAAGAATAGGTCTATAGCTACATTGTAATTACTGAGTAAGTTGACGAAAACCAACAACGAAAACTAACAATAGTTGAATGTTGTTTATAATGCGTGTAATCTCTAGTACTAGTCTATATTTAACAGCAATTTCACCTGAAAAGGTTTCACTAACTTTAAGGGTTCATTAGTATCAGCCCGGATCAGCAAGGCAATTTAGAAAAGTTTACTTCAATGAATCACTTTTATTTCAAGTGAAGGTATAGGCCTACATGATGAAGGTATACCCTTATACTTTCCCACTGTTACCACTACAATTAATTTGCGTTTTGAATTCTGAAATTATGGCTCACTTGTTAAACTTTCGTTCAGATATATTGGTGAAGGGATTCGTTGATTTAAAAATATACAATTAAAATCTATTCCATTAATTACTTGATCTGCTTCATAGATTTAGAGTTGGCTCATTCTTGCAGTGGCGTTTTTGTCCGTTGAAGAAAATATTTTCACTGAAATAAACTTTTATCGAAATTAGTTAAGAAAATTTAATCGCTTGTAGTAAAGTTACATGATTTTCTTAAATAACAAATAATAAAAACACATATCTCCTAATGAGGTTATAATAATTAACACATTTCTATGATAATTGTCTTAATAATAGGCCAACAAACAATATTGTTTAGATCATCTTTGATGAATGTTGAGTTGAGATAATCATTGTTTACAGGCCTACGCAATAATTGAGAAGAACCGATTCTGCTTGAGACTTATCAACTTTTCCACTTGTTGTTACCCTCAATTTATTTAACAAATTAAATCCATAGTAACATACATCCGTTTAATTGAAATCAACGCAAATGCTGTGTGATTGGTTTGAAAACTTTTTGAATTATTTTAGCAAAAAAATTATAATAATCCTAAATGCTCCCATTGACCCGCTGAACCGAGTTGATTTAAAATGGCCGCAACAGAAAATGCTTTTAGGATTAAGAGTTGACAAATTATTTTATGTTATCCCTAAACACTCCACGTTAATTATATACCCTTTAATATGTTTTACATTAAAACATATATTGATATAACTAAGGTTATTGTAAGACAGTTTCATGTGTAATACGAAACATTTTTCATGAAGACTTATATGGATCATTACCTGACAATCATTAACAAATAAATAGCCACAACTGAAATGTTCACATATTTGAAGTAAATCGCAACTTGGAACTTGAGACAGGAGGCACTCTTTCAGAGGCATACAAAACATTGTGGTTTATATGAGGGGAACACAGGTCCTTTACAGATTAATTGACAAGGTAAACTGACACCCACCCACGACATACTGTATATTATAGACATCATGATGTCATTTAAGTCCTTATACGTGCACAAAAGCCTCGGTATATTCAAACTTTATGAACATTTATGCCGACTAACGTTTGGTCATTCCTAAGGTCTATATTCACAGCAGTGGCATAGCTAGCCTAAACACAAAGCAGCAATATGGTATAATGAATGGGAGAGTTGGGCTAAATAGCTTTTGAATTCTACTTAATGTTCAGTGTAATTGTTGATGAATTCTCTATACATAACACTCACTCTCTTGCTATTGGCTAAATAAAACTCCTGAATGTTCAATTGTTAACTATTGAGGAAATACTTTTGTTGAAATATTGTATTTAGTTTAACTTGTCTAATTATTTGTACAGTATAAAATAACGTGTTCAAACTAAGTGTTCAAACGAATCCATTTCGATAGGCCTATCATAAAAGAAAGGTCTGCAATATTCCTATAAATGTGTGCGTAAAGATTCCTTGAGAGGCCATAGATGAATTCCTTTCTTTGCCGCACTGCGGTAATAATAACTATGAGAACATGCCCAAGGTGACTGCAGTGAGTTACCTGTCCACTGTCCCTTCCAGGTGTGCGCGTGAGACTTGGTTGTTTTCATCCAGGGGAAAGGCAGGTGATATTTGTTCCTATCGGCACACAGAGCCAACCCCCCCGGGTATTCGTAACCCCCTGGCTGGAGAGTCTGCTGGGGCGCCTGGGGGTGGTGGAGCTGCGGCACACCCGGGTCCTCTCGCATGGGAATACTGTAAGGAGCAATGTCAGGGAGACTCGCCTGGTCTAGCCCTCCGATGGAGGGCGAGGAGTAGACGGACTGAGCTTGCCGGGCCATGTAGAGGCAGGGCGGAGGGCTGTGGCTGTAGTCCTCGCTGTGTGGACTCTGGTAGGCGCAGGAGTTCTTGAACAGCTGCGCGGGAGAATAGTAGTGATCTTCTCGATTCATGACTGCCGAGGGCCAGGGCTATCCAACGGGTGTGTGTGCACACGTACCTGCGCCCTACAGCCTACGCAGCGTGGAATATTGTGCTCTGCTCTACCTGTGCTGCTCGTGCGCCTGGCGCCGCTATAGGCCCTGGACAGGTGTGTCATTATCATGTGACCCTGTTGCACCTAAGCCATTGGTCTCACTGTTTACACAAAACGGAAAAGTTCGCGACTTAGTTTCTATTTGTGTCTGTATTCTCTGACCCGCAGTCCGATAATGATTGAACAGAATTTACCGTGCGCAAATCAATGCCCTCGGCAAACACTGCACTGTTTGACGCGGGTATCTGAGACCCACCTGCCGCGGGTTGGTCCTTATGCAGCGATGGACAGGTGAACGGGGGAATCCGCGGGTCCTATCTCTACGCGCAGACAGGGGTTAATGCCACCGAACACCTTATCAGAGAGATTGTGGCCTGCGAGACCAATCACGGTGAGAAACGCAAACAGAACGTGTCTTCAGAATGTCAGCATCATCACGGCTTGCTTTGGCTTTGTTGGTGGGAAAGAAGAAGAAACGATGGGAGTACAGTGCCTGTATGTGGATGTCACTGCCGTCGAACAATGTCAGCCATTGAACAGTTACACTGAGTGCACAAAACATTAGGAACACATGTTCTTTCCGTGACATAGACTGACCAGGTGAATCCAAGTGAAAGCTATGCTCCCTTATTGATGTCGCCTCTTAAATCCACTTCAATCAGTGTAGATGAAGGGAGGAGACAAACTGTTGCTTGTTCGAATCCCCCCCCCCCCCCCAGCTGACTAGGTGGAAAATCTATCGATGTGCCCTTGAACAAGGCACTTAACCCTACTTGTTCCTGTAAGTCGCTCTGTGTAAGACTACAAATTAAAATGTATATCTGCCATTCAGAGCGTGCACCAGTTTGAGTGAGTCAAGAACTGCAACGCTGCTGGGGTTTTCACGCTCAACATTTTCCGTGTGTATCAAGAATGGTCCACCACCCAAAGGATATCCAGCCAACTTGACACAACTGTGGGAAGCATTGGAGTCAGCATGGGCCAGCAGCCCTAAGGAACGCTTTCGACACCTTGTAGAGTCCATGCCCCGAAGAATTGAGGTTGTTCTGGGGGCAAATATGTTGTACACTCAGTGTAGCCTATATGAACGTAGTTCTCTTATCAATATGCGATTGATAGAGGGGGAAATCGATAGCCAGATGTTATAGGCCTACTCGCATCGACTGACCCTGGTGATAAACAACTTAGATTGGGAGGTGGTTGTCTTGGAAACTTGACAATGTGAGAGGGATCAAAGACCACGTCCTAACTTAACACTCTCCTAGTTGGATACCATTTAGTGTTCTGTCAAAAGTTTCCGAACCTGCGACTTTTAAAATCCATCCCAAATGGTTCATTTAACACAATTTAACGGATCTCCTCTGGTTACTGGTATTAACAAACAGCATCAGAGCTCGTGTCTCCCGCTGCCACGTTCCCTCTGTGTTTGCTGGTCATTAGGTGCTCACTCCATTAAACAACACTCCTCGTGGAAAGAAAGGAGGAGAGCCAGGGTGTAAACCAATTATCATGGAGTGAGGAACAGAACTCAATTAGCGCGCGTGGCGCGTGGAAATACACGTATCTCCAGGACCTCAACTGGGGGCAAGGCAGCATTTAAGGCCCATTACTTAAATGGTCCAATTTATTACGACGTTATAACTGTAATGTTATAAAGCACTATAATTTATTTCAACTGACCCTGCAGGCCATCAATAACCATGCTTCCGACAGAAGAAATAGAACAAATGCCAGTCAAACACACACAGAAACGAATATGGCAGCACTGAGTTCTTCAAGAGCACTTACACCAGTATATTTAATGGGGCACTCAGCACCTGCTATAAAGTTCAAGTAAACCAATTCCATACAAATCAGTCCATGTAATGTCGCTTAAATGTGTTTATACTTGCTCGTCGTTTGAAAAAGGAAGGAAACTGTTAATCCGCGTCTAATCCCCGCTACACTGGCGACGCATAACGGAGTTTATGAAGCGTGACTGCGTAAAATGCCATTTAGACCCCCTATGTATGGCATTGAAATGTGCGTAATGGTTTTCAGTGAAAGGTAATGCGGCGTTGCTGAACCCTTTGCGGACACACGAAACCAAATCCACTGATTCACAAACATGTTTGCAATTAAAAAGCCTTTAAGGGCTTGATATGTAGCGCAATAATCGTTAGTGCTGTGTAGGCCATTGAGAGGGGTCATTGCCGTAAATAGTTCAGCACCGGCTATGGACCCAAAGGTTGCTAGAAACACCAGATGGAACGTATTCATTAGTGCTGTAGGGAGCGATGGTTATAATGATTGAGTGAATGGCAAGCTGTTGATGCGGATGTTGCCTCAGCCCCTGGGTTAACCCCAGGAGCGCCTATGGACCAACATTGAACATATTCAATATTAAATTAAATTGCGCCAACAATATATTTCATATCGTATACATTATCACAATCCAAAATAACCAAATTACATTCTAATACAATTATTATCATTGCCTAAAAAATGATGGTAATTAAAATGAGGCCTGTTGAAGTTATGTCCTTATTGGCTCCCAAGTGGCGCAGTGGTCTAAGACACTGCATCTCAGTGCTGGTTCGATTCCAGGCTGTATCACAACCGGCAGTCATTGGGCGGCGCAGCGTCGTCCAGGATTGGCCGGTGTAGGCCGTCATTGTTAACACGGCCATTTGTTCTTAACTGACTTGCCTGGTTAAATAAAAATAACGATCTAATACTACTGTTATTAGTCTATTATTATCACTATCAACGGCTAATTATTGAATTAACATATTTGGGATATTGGATTCAAGAAAAAACAGGGTTTACAGAACCCGAGGAGTGTCACGGAAACAGCAGATATGATTTATTTAACAAACAGACGTTTCTGATAAAGTGGGTAGCTACATGTCAAGAAGAGGGAGAAACGATAAAAAGTGCTTACCCAGTGGCGACAGCCTTATGTAAACACGACCAACTGTGAGGAACGACAGAAGAATTCAAACGACATTCAAATCAAATCTATTCTGAGTGAAGAAATTACAGCACCATTAATCAAACTATGAGAGACTATGAGTGAAATAAAAACGGCAACTCAAGTTAACGTCCAATCGAAAGGGTTATACAAAACATATCCTTCTACATTATGGGATTTTATACTTTATTGCATTTTGTGGGACTAATTATGTAGACTATATTTGAGTTAAAAACCATTAACATGAGAAGAGAAATTTGAACAAGGTAGGTTAACGACCTGACCAGACAAACTTCCCTGAGCCCTATGGTTATAACCTATGATAAGACCCAATCAGTTCACTCTATTGGGAGAAAACTGTTATCCCTATACATAGTGCAAGGGACATAAAAGCATAAAGAAGGTCAAAGGCCCTAGGTACTGTCAGTGCAGAGGTCACCTTATCCTGCTGGATTATAAGGCACATTACATCTGTGGAAAATGGAAAACACGAAACCTCAGCCAGTCTACCCTGGGTACCCCTGTAGGTATGACTTTGTTAACCTGAACTCAGTTACTCGTTCTGGATTGATTATCTCAAAAGGTTTTACCAGCAACTTGCACTCAGGACTAGGCTCTAATACTGTCACTAATGTCAGTTTACAGATTGTACCAGAGATTGACAATGAATCAACAGAGCTGAATGCAAGACAGGGTAAAGTGTTTGTCAAAATAGGGAATAGAAATAGGAAAGACACTCCTAGTTAAAAGATCAGTAGAAACAAAGACAATTTAATTAGTTATACTTGTCACAACCTTACAACAGCAACCAGTCTTTCTCACATTCTAACACAAACACACTCTCTTTCCAGTCATTCAATGGGTATATGTATGTCTTTGAGGGGGGACCTCCTCTGGGTAACACCATTACAGCACTCCCTCCAAGGTTATGATGTCACACGTGGCTCCTTCCACTGGGCGTGTCCTTGACAGGTGAGCGTGGTCTGCTGCAATGGTTTGATTGATAGAAGGTGTGGCCTATCGAGTGGGAGCTTGCCCTGGAGTGGAATGAGGAGGAGGAGCTACTGTCAGTGGAGGGAGCGGTCTCTACAACAGCGTTTCCCAAACTCGGTCCTGAGGCCTCTCCTGGGACACGTTTTGGTTTTTGCCATAGCACTACACAGCCGATTTAAAAAAAATCAAAGCTTGATGAGGAGTTGGTATTTTGAATCAGCTAGAGCAAAAAACAAAACATGCCCCCAGGGGGGTTCAGGACTGAGGTGGGGAAACCCTGGTCTAGAAGAAGATGGGGAGTGTCCTTCATGGGGACTGTGTGTTTTGGGGACAAAGTGTCTCTTGTGACCAGAGGCTCTTTTATGTCGGTGTTTCTTGTCTCTATGGCTGTCTCTGTCATTGTCTCAGTCCCTTCTGTCTTTGTAGCTGTCTTGGCCTGTGTTGCTATCTTAGTCTTAAAGATGGACACAAAAGAGACAAAGTTCTCGGTCTCTCTCTATGATTGTCTTTGTCCCTGAGTCCCCTGTGGTCTTTGTATTCCCAATTGTCTCTGGGTGGTGTCCTGCCCCCTACTATTTGATGTCTGTACTCCTGAGTGGCCAGCAGGGCAGCGCTGTGGAATGGTGTTGAGCAGGAAACGCTTGTTAGTGCTGCACAGCGGACACTTCATCCTGAAAGACAGTTGAACCAAAATTAACACTGCAAAGCCAGCAAGGCCTTCGATATGAGCCAGTAACTTTGACACCGGTCTGTACGGGTCAGTCATACCTTGCCGAGAGTCAAAGACATTCTGCATTGAAAGCCAAACACCCATAACAGATCCTTAACCAGATCCTTTGCTAATACATCCCACTCACCAGCCTGCTGAACCCATGGTTTCTGCTTGCACCCAGCCCGATTGGTTTCCTTCAACAGCTCATCCAATGCACGTCTACATGGAACATGGGGAGAGAGAGAACACCTGACCACTGTGACTGACCCAAACTTAAGGAAAGCGTTGACTATGTACAGACTCAGTGAGCATAGCCTTGCTATTGAGAAAGGCCGCCGTAGGCAGACATGGCTCTCAAGAGAAGACAGGCTATGTGGTCACTGCCCACAAAAGGAGGTGGAAACTGAGCTGCACTTCCTAACCTCCTTCCAAATGTATGACCATATTAGACACATATTTCCCTCAGACCCATAAATAATTTGAAAACAAGTCTAATGTCGATAAACTCCCATATCTATTGGGCAACCAGTGAAGAACAAACACAATTGCAAATACAACCTATATTTATGTTGAATTATTTCCCTTTTGTACTTTAACTATTTGCACATCATTACAACACTGTATATAGACATAATGACATTTAAATGTCTTTATTCTTTTGGAACTTTTATAAGTGTAATTTTTACTGTTCATTTTTTATTGTTTATTTCACTAAGTATTTATTTATTTCACTTGCTTTGGCAATGTAAACATATGTTTCCCATGCCAATAAAGCCCTTAAATGTACATTTAATTGAGAGAGAGCAAGAGGGAGACATTGACATATAACATGGGGCTAAAGGGGGAGAGTAGAGAAAGGGGATAATAAAAAGTGAGAGGAACAACAGCAGAATGGAAAGCAGAGGGAGATGCATCACAACCTCAGTCTAAGAGGGCAAGCAACAGTAACTTAGAGGTACCTCATGTGTCCTGGGTTGACCTGCTGAGTCAGTAGTATCTTGTCTCAGTGGGAGAAACTGTTAAAGCTGCCCTTTGACCACAGACAAGTGCGCGCAGGATCTCTCACGCACGCACATTATTTTACTATCAATGGTGCACACACACATCAATCTCTATTCTCACACTCCATCCTCCCCCAAACATTGAATTTCCAGCAGCTGCGACCCAAAAATAACTCCCTACTTGTTTGGTGTTACATTACCTTGCTGAATCTCTCAACAACAATTCAGTCGCTAAGTGAGATAGTTAGCTAGTAATGCTACAATTGATTGAATAACATCACAACATAACTAGCTAATCATTTACAAGCATAACATGAATAGCAATCGACCTAGCTGCTGGAAAACAATTAACTACAATTTAAATAGCATAATAAATCCCCTTGACATAGCTAGCTAGATTGCCTTTTAAAACACCGATAAAATTCACATCAAGCAAGAAAAAATCATACTGACAGTAGGATAGATTATAATACAGTTATCCAACTCGCCACCATCTGCCATGGTGTAGTGATCACTGTAAAAACATTGTTTTAAAGGCAAATCAATAGTGCCAATGCTAGCTAATGATTATTTATGAACATTTCTGTTTACTTCTCCTCCACGGGGGCCTTCGAGCGAGCACCTCACACACCTACGCTCCGTAGTAGTACCTTACGTAAAATCAGATTTCATTACGTAAAATAGCAGAAAGAATGACATAAAACCACACACATTATTTTGACATATATTATAACAGTAAATATGTAGTCTAAAATAAAAAAATATATGGCTAAATTTATTTTCAGTAGTTAGTTTCGATCAGGCATGAAATTAAGCCTCTAATTTCATTTTTAGATTGACATTGCGAGAC
The DNA here is from genome assembly GCF_034236695.1 of Oncorhynchus nerka. NCBI lineage: Eukaryota > Metazoa > Chordata > Actinopteri > Salmoniformes > Salmonidae > Oncorhynchus > Oncorhynchus nerka. Next base: position 19,078,452 of record NC_088401.1, on the reverse strand, counting down.
CCCGCCTCCATCTCCTTGACTGACTGCTGGAACAGAGCAGTGGGCGGGTGCTTCACCGCAAACGGCACGGGGGCGTTTTATGTGCGGCTGCTGCGGTTCGTCTGCTTGCGGTGAATGTGTGATCGAGGTCCGGTAATTGTCCCCTCTCCGGGCCAGAGTTCTCTGCACCAAGGAGAAGCCGGAATAGGTAATATAATGCATGTATTCTGTTCACACATTTTCACTGTCACGATATCTATATAGCTTTATTGAAGTCGCTATTGTCTGTCCATGAGCCATCTACCTCCGCGCTATTCCACAGACGGAGAAGGAAGGGAGGGGGGAATCTGACAATCAGACAGACACTCCGGCTGGTTCGCTCACCAGCCCAAATGATAAGAATTGTGTTGCTGTCGTCTAAACCATTATATGATGCCTTTGAGATAGGGCAGTGGATGAAATGGGTATAGTGCAATTTGAATAGATAGCCTTTGCGATATGCTTTTTTCTCCCGTTCATAAGTCATTATTTTAGTCTGCCTTTTACAATTGCTATTCTACACATTGAAACGAATCATGGAGTGAAAATTGCACATTGAAGTTGTATTGCTTTTTGCAAAGAATTACAAGAGGATTAGGCTCTTGGAAGTCATGGTAGTGGTATTTTGCCCAGGGATTGTCGTTTTATTCGCCTACTACCTTATTAATGAACGTGATCAACTATACCAGAGGACAAGAAGACATCGCGTTTCCCCCTTGTCTGACATGCAAGATTGTTGTAGCCTAAATGTTATAGCCAAGGCCTATCCATTTATTTGGGTAGGCAACTGGAGAGACGTCATCTTCTTTGTGCATTTCATTTGTGCATTAGTCGCTGAGTCGCTGTAGGCAGTGACAGCTGCAACGCCTTGTCTGCTACTGGTATCAATAGAGAGAGCATGGGAAAGCAAGCCTTTGGAATAACAATACAATTACACGGTGGCCATAAGGCGCCGTGTAATACAGCAAAGACAATGACGCACACACACGCACACACACACACGCACACAATTTGAGTGCTGTTCTGGGAAAATAATATAAGATCCTGTGCTGCCTAGAAGATATAAAATATTTCTCAGTCTTACGTAATGCCGCACAGTATTTAATGGCATTTGCTGCTGCAATCCAATGATGTTGAAAGTAAGATCATATTTAAGTGCTCTTGTAACTGCTGTAAAGTGCTGGCAGAAGGATGCACACAGAGGGCGAGAGAGAGACAGGCAGAGAGAAAGAGGGAAAGAGAGAGAGACAGAGAGACAGAGAGAGAAACATGCAGAAAGAGAGAGAGGAAGAGAGAGGGAAAGAGAAAGAGAGACAGAGAGAGAGACAGGCAGAGAGAGAGAGAGATGGGGGGAACGAGAGAAATCTAACTTAGAGACTGCATTAGTCTTGCATTTCAAACTCATTCACAGTAGTGGTTGAAAGACACTGCACTTACCCACAAAACCATACCCCAAGAGCATCCACTGTGTGTGTACATGTGCGTGCGAGCGTGTGTGTTTGCGTGATAAAATTATGTCAGATCTTTGTTATGGGAACAGAGGAGCCTTGTGTCCACATGAATAATGCATCTCCAGCTGCAGGATAGACACAGAGGCAGGCACGCACACACACACACACACACATACGCACGCACGCCCGCCCGCACACATACACACACACACACACACACACACACACACACACACACACACACACACACACACACACACAGAGGAGCAGGTAGTGGTACAGAGGCACGTAGTCATGGAAACAACAGCCATGAAGACAGGCAGAAACGGCAGTGGCATAGTCAGAAGGGCCAGAAGCGTTCAGAACATTGAGAATATAGCCAGCAGCAGATAGAAGTGTACATAAATAGAAAGAGAGAGAACTCTCCTATATCTATCCATCTCTATCTATCCATCTCTATCTACACAGCTCTGAATGTCAAGCTCTACTGACCATGCTCTGTAGCCATGGAGACAGGGGCAGACCCTCAAACAGACAGGAGGCTGCATCTCAACAGTCTAAAGGGGCTTCCTCTCCGTTCTGAAATACACAGGAAAGGGTGAAAACAATGTGATGGATGCCTATTGAGCATTTGCTATGATCTCTCCGTTTCTTTCCGATCCATGCAGATGGAGGAAAGGAGATAAATATAGAGGCTGGTAGTCAGGTGCTACTAGCTTGGATCTGCTTTCTGCTAAAATCCACCTCCTTGTGTCCATGTGTGTTTATGAGCTCAGGGACATGGCTAGAGTACTGTAGTATGGGAAGTGAGTCTAAATGGCTTTGGACGTGAGACACAATGAAAATGACGGCTCAGCCTTGGGGAGTTGGAGGAGTGGATGGCAGTGTTTCAGAGCTGCATTGAGTTTTCCATTAGCTCTGGTTCTCTCATGCTGCAGAACCTGACACACACACACACACACACACACACACACACACACACACACACACACACACACACACACACACACACACACATATGCCTGCAGGAACAAGGCAAAGTTCACTCCCCAAGTGTCACTCTCAGTGATCAGTTGGCAGTCTTCCACTTGTTTTTCTTGTTGCTTTCTATATATCACCCTTCACTCTATATCATCTTTCTCTCTATATCACCCTTCTCTCTATATCATCTTTCTCTCTATATCACCCTTCTCTCTATATATCACCTTCTCTCTCTATATCACCCTTCTCTCTCTATATCACCCTTCACTCTATATCATCTTTCTCTCTATATCACCCTTCTCTCTATATATCACCTTCTCTCTCTATATCACCTTCTCTATCTATATCACCTTCTCTCTCTATATCACCCTTCTCTCTCTATATCACCCTTCACTCTATATCATCTTTCTCTCTATATCACCCTTCTTTCTCTATATCACCTTCTCTCTATATATCACCCTTCGCTCTATATCACCTTTCTCTCTATATATCACTCTTTCTCTATCACCCTTTCTCTCTATATATCACCCGTTCTCTCTCTATATCACCCTTCGCTCTATATCACCCTTCACTCTATATCACCTTTCTCTCTATATATCACTCTTTCTCTATCACCCTTTCTCTATATATATCACCATTTCTCTTTCTATATCACCCTTTCTCTATATCACCTTTCTCTCTATATCACCCTTCTCTCTCTATATCACCATTCTCTCTATATATCACCCTTCTCTCTATTCTACCCTTCTCTCTATATATCACCCCTCTCTCTATTCTACCCTCTCTCTATATCACCCTCTCTCTATTCTACACTCTCTATTCTACACTCTCTCTATATCACACCTCTCTCTATTCTACCCTCTCTCTATATCACCCTCTCTATATATCACCCTTCTCTCTATATCACCCCTCTCTCTATTCTACCCTCTCTCTATATCACCCTCTCTCTATTCTACCCTCTCTCTATATCACCCTCTCTATTCTACCCGCTCTCTGTTCTACCCTCTCTCTATTTTACCCTCTCTCTATATCAACCTTCTCTCTCTCGCTTTCAGTCTTTGTCTCTCTTTTTTCATTGTATCTCTCTACTCTTTTGTTTTCCCATTCTATCCTCTATCTAATCTACCCTTGCTCTCTGTCATTATTTTCCCTTCTCTCTCTCCATCTATCTCTTCTCTCTCCTATTTTCTTTCTCCCCTCTCACTCTTTCATTCTTGCTCTCTTGTTATCTCTTTCTCCTGCCCTCTCTCATTCACTCTCCCTCTATCCCTCTCTCTCTCCTTCCTCTTAGCCATACCCATGTCCTCTCTGATTCAATCCCAGATAATTCCCTTTCTGTGGGATTGGACGATTGCAGCAGGCGAAAGCGAAAGTGAGATTACACTGACCGATTAGTGAACAGGATCGGCGCTACATCATCTGTACACACACACACACACACACACACACACACACACACACACACACACACACACACACACACACACACACACACACACACACACACACACATACATTCATATAAACACGCACACACACATTGTCACACATACACTCATACAAAGCAAATATCCACCATGTGATACAGTACTATAATGTGCATGAGTACACTCACATGCACACACACTCAGAGAGACACACACAAACACTTTGTTTAATTTCCCATCTGTTTAACCCCTGCTCTTTGACCTCTGACCTACAGGGTGATGTCTGATTGGCCACTGGGGGGTGGCTGTCCTCTCGGTCACCAGCTCACCCTCTGAGGCTTATGGGATAGGACGCCCCCCTCCCCACCCGCCCGTAACCTCCCGACCTGTAACCCCAGTGACGACTGTGCCAAATACTGTGCCTGGCGATTGGAGCTCCGGTCCTGACATGGGCAGCCCCGGCTGGGAGGTGGGTGAAGTGAACCTAGCATTTAAAGGCACATAACATATGTTTTGTTTTGCAGTTTTTACCTTCATATCTGTGTGTGTGTGTATTGTCTCCAATCCACTATCTACCTGGTATTTCACACACATTACATGGTAATTGCATCATAACAACCTATTAATTACTTTCTCTGGGATTCATTAAATCAAACTGTTCTATTCAACTTCCATGGTCATCCAACATCTCCTTTCCCCTATCCATCCAGGTGGGTCCGGCAGGGCCGGTGGAGCCCGTGCTGGAGGCCTTGTGTCCAGAGTGTGGTCAGATCCACCGGGCCTGGGAGAACCACCTCTATAACTACCGCCTGGAGGTGGACGATGACCTGGTGTGTCACATCTGTCTGCAGCCCCTGGTCCAGCCCCTGGACACACCCTGCGGACACACCTTCTGTGCCCGCTGCCTCCGCAGCTTCCTCCAGGAGCGGGACTTCTGCCCGCTGGACCGGGAGCGGCTACATCTGCAGGTGTGTAGGCGGAGCAGCATCCTGGTGCACAAGCTGCTTGACAAGCTGTCTGTGTCCTGTCCCCTGGCCCCGGCCTGCAGCCTCAGCATGCCCCGCTGTGACCTGGAGGCTCACCTGAAACACAGGTAGAGTGGAGTCACGCACACACACACTTACACACCTCAAACACAGGTAGAGTGGAGTCACACACACACACACACTTACACACCTGAAACACAGGTAGAGTGGAGTCATGCACACACACACACTTACACACCTGAAACACTTGTAGAGTGGAGTCACACACACACACACACACTTACACACCTGAAACACAGGTAGAGTAGAGTCACACACACACACACACTTACACACCTGAAACACAGGTAGAGTGGAGTCACGCACACACACACTTACACACCTGAAACACTTGTAGAGTGGAGTCATGCACACACACACTTACACACCACAAACACAGGTAGAGTGGAGTCACGCACACACACACACTTACACACCTGAAACACTTGTAGAGTGGAGTCACACACACACACACACACTTACACACCTGAAACACAGGTAGAGTAGAGTCACACACACACACACACACACTTACACACCTGAAACACAGGTAGAGTGGAGTCACGCACACACACACTTACACACCTGAAACACTTGTAGAGTGGAGTCATGCACACACACACTTACACACCTGAAACACTTGTAGAGTGGAGTCATGCACACACACACTTACACACCTCAACCACAGGTAGAGTGGAGTCATGCACACACACACTTGCACACCTCAAACACAGGTAGAGTGGAGTCACGCACACACACACTTACACACCTGAAACACAGGTAGAGTGGAGTCACGCACACACACACTTACACACCTGAAACACAGGTAGAGTGGAGTCACGCACACACACACTTACACACCTGAAACACAGTAGAGTGGAGTCATGCACACACACACTTACACACCACAAACACAGGTAGAGTGGAGTCACGCACACACACACTTACACACCTGAAACACAGGTAGAGTAGAGTCACACACACACACACACTTACACACCTGAAACACAGGTAGAGTGGAGTCACGCACACACACACACTTACACACCTGAAACACAGGTAGAGTAGAGTCACACACACACACACACACACTTACACACCTGAAACACAGGTAGAGTGGAGTCACGCACACACACACACTTACACACCTGAAACACAGGTAGAGTAGAGTCACACACACACACACACTTACACACCTGAAACACAGGTAGAGTGGAGTCACACACACACACTTACACACCTGAAACACAGTAGAGTGGAGTCATGCACACACACACACTTACACACCTGAAACACAGGAAGAGTGGAGTCACGCACACACACACTTACACACCTGAAACACAGGTAGAGTGGAGTCATGCACACACACACTTACACACCTCAAACACAGGTAGAGTGGAGTCACGCACACACACACTTACACACCTGAAACACAGTAGAGTGGAGTCACGCACACACACACACTTACACACCTGAAACACAGGTAGAGTGGAGTCACGCACACACACACACTTACACACCTGAAACACAGGTAGAGTGGAGTCACGCACACACACACTTACACACCTGAAACACAGGTAGAGTGGAGTCATGCACACACACACACCTCAAATACAGGTAGAGTGGAGGGTAAGGTTTATGACCCCGCCATAAATACCTTTCTCCCCTCTCTCTCTTGACTACTGAAGGACTCTTGATTAGCCTTTGTTAAACATAGAGAGTCTGGGAACATCAAACAAGTGCTGGAAAGGAACCATATTTCGGTAATAGAACCAGTTGAAAATATGCGTTGGTACTTAATGAATATGATGACAGTTCGGTTGTCATCTGAGACATTATGACTGATGACAGGACGACATAAACTGTATCTGGGAAAGTCTACACACTCTAGTTATCAGATTCACATGGAATTGTTGTGCAATTTAAATGTATAAATATGACACTATATGTGAAAAGATTTAATTTAATTTTAGCTTCCAAATGAGAGATTTGGGTTTTCATAAAGTTAGAGCTCTGCTCAATCAGTGGCCCGCCCCTGTGAAGAAACATGGGTTATAAACTATGAAACACACCCTTCTCTCCCTCCACTATATAAGCTCTTGACGAAAATGTAACCTTCTGTTCCGCGGACGATAGGACAATGGTCCATACATTGAAAAGGACTAACATGTCAACTACAGAACTAAGCCAACCTCAGCGTGAGCTTTGGTTGTGAATGGTATGAACTTTGAACTCTTATTCACTAAAGAAGTGAGACATCCTAGCCGTCGAGTTAGCAACAGCAGCTGTAAACGTGGGCTTGGAAAGGACGGATGACCTATCCCGTCTACCACACAACGACGATACTACAATGTATCCAATTTACCACCAGTGACATTCTTCCAAGGCCAGGGAGATCTCTGTTGGCCAACACGGTCAGCATCTACGACTAACCAACCGAAAGCGCAGCTCAGAGTAAATATTTATTGCATTTTCCTTTTCCAAATGGGCGGTAATTTAGAATGCATAGGATATTGTATTTACGATAGCATAGCTTCTCCCTTTGTTCTTCAGTCTTCCCGCTCTTTCACTCAAACCCAGCCCCCTTTTTTTGAGTAACCAGCTGTCATATCTGTTCTGTCCGCTAGGGACGTTTTCCTTTATGACATCATTTGTAATCAAGGTATGATTCATTCTGTGTAGATGTAATTCTGTGTGATTAGATAGGTATTTAGTAAATAAATAATTAAACCCAATTTTGTATCGCTGATTCAACTTGTTAGCCAGGGTTCATGAAGATAACCAAGAGTTTACAACTTTCAGATGAGACTGAAATAAGGTGACGATTAATATTGACTGCTATTGATGTAAAATATTACTAGGTCTTTAAGAGTTTATTCGGAATAAATACTCTTTCGTGGTGCCCTGACTTTCTAGTTAATTACATTTACATGATTAGCTCAATCAGGTAATATTAAGAGAAAGGATTTATAGAATAGCATGTCATATCACTTAATCCGGCTTAGCCAAAGACACAACAAAATATAGTTCCAAACCTCTCTGCCAATAACAGCTAGTTTTCAGTTTCCCCCTCCCCACTCAGACCACTCCCAGACAGTCCTAGCAAGATATTGCTCTTTGCTAAGAAGCTATTTTGGTTTATTTTTGACCATCTTAATTCAAAACAATCATAGTAAGGTACTTAATGGTTACCCATAAATTATTTGATATTGAGAGAAAAACGGCTGCATTGGACCTTTAAGGTTAGGGCTGACTATGATCAACTGATCCTAGACCTGTTTCTTACAAGCAGCTCCCCACTGGGAGACCACACAGGGATTATTAGGTCCCTTGTCATGTGACTGGGGATTACCAACCAGTGACTTGGTCATGTGTTGTGTTGTCTGGCCGAGGCTCCATGTCCTCTGACTTTCACCATGCTGGGAAACTTCAACTCCAGAGACCTGTTCAACCACTTTTTCTGTGACACTGCCAAGGGCAACCCCGACCTATGGTGAGTCCGGTGGTAGGGTAATACATCTGGCTGTTCTAGCACCTCTCTAATCGGGTGATCAACCCACAAATCCTCACACACACATAACTTAGTGTGTGTGGTGGCGGGGAACTCAGCAGGCTTGTGGTAGCTGTGAGATGTGTTGATGTGTGTGTAGCTACTATATCCGCGGTGAGGGAGGTCTGCTGTGTAACGTACTAAAAGTTGTTTCGATGTCGGTTGAAACAGAGTAGAATTTGGCCTCTAACATGTTATAAATTGATGCTGAACCTTGTAGTGTTTGAATCAGCAATTAGAAGAAATGTTGCATTACTGTGTAGAGATGTATCTTACCTATCTAGAGTTTAATGCCTGGGTGCTAGCCTTTCGTCTTCAGCCAACTCGTTTGTTGTTGTCCTGACTCCTGCTGTGACACGACAACAACAAAAGGATTTGGTTAAAGCTGGAACATAGTGGTTACTAGGCTACACTGAACTGTGTGAGGTTCTGGACTGATTCTGGACTAGACCAGAGGAATGCCAACTAAAAACGGATAACTTTTATTTAGCTGAATTCCACATTCTGTAGGTATCCTTAAGGAAATGTCTCAGAGGATATTTACCTTAACGAGCTATGGCTAATGAACTGTTGTTAACACTTAACAGGCTTTCCCTGAGTCAGCTGTCTGGGCACGGGACACCCCTCTCTGCCCTGTCCAGTCCAGCCCTTGGCCCGGTCCACTTAAGCTAAATTCAACTTATTTTTAAGTGCATCCTTTCTTGCTTCCTTCCTCCCTCAAAGTCATCACTGATCTGCCAAGGTTGGATTGGTGAAACCAATGAGTGCCAACAATGTCAATCAGTAATTACCTCAATGAATGAATGAAGGGAGTAAGGGAGGATGACTTTCATAGTGTTTGTACAAAACCAAAGGCTAGATGTTCACTACACCTTCTCCTCAGCTGATGGACAAGCATATGCAAAATTGCTTCAGGGGGGGGGGGGGCAATCATGTTTTGGCAGGTGAGATCTGTCTCATTCTAAGTTGTCCCTAATGAGGTCTCTCTGAGGTGTCTGTTTTGGGACTGGGCATTCTTTGCTCTGGTCTTAATAGCATCTATAGATTAAGGCCCAGATCCATGTGGTTAGTGCCCTCTGCCCCAGCCCTAAAACAGTAATGGAGCTAATTATGGGATTAGATCATGAGAGACAGAATTGGGTGTCTGTCAGCTTGGACATTTAACATTGTTTGTGGTCCCACAGCTGCCTTAAAGTCAGTGGTTAGACACTGCCGTTCCCATTAGATTAGAACAGAAACATGCCAGGGCAGTTGGAGCATCCTTCTGAGTGACTGGTCGGAAACATCCCAGGGACCTCTGCTACCAGGGGTTGAGAAACACAGCTCTATTTCAATTCAGTAGGTTTCCTGACATTTTCTGTTCTACCTGTTTATGAGCTGAACTCAATGGTGGCAGGTTGTGTATATTTTCATGCATGCAGCATGTGTGTGTGAAATGTAAGCCAGCTCAGGATATGTGCAGCCAGTTGTAATGTTCCCTCTCATTTTTTTCAGCATTGAGCAAATTTCAGGTCTGCTGAGCTCAAACTTTTTGAAAATTTTGAAAATTCAGGCCCACGTTTACTGTACCCGCTTTAAGTTAGTTTTAACAGTGGTAAAGTAGGCTACTGTGGCTATTTGATCATAATGTAGGTCTACCAGAGTGGCCTGCCATCAAAAACAATGGAGAAAATGTATCCCATAACATTTTAACATGGAAAAAGCTGTTCTATCAAATAAAATAAAATCAATCTTTATTTGTCACATGCGCCGAATACAACAAGTGTAGACCTTACCGTGAAATGCTTACTTACAAGCCCTTAACCAACAGTGCAGTTCAAGAAGAGTTAAGAAAATATTTACCAAATAAACTAAAGTAAAAAATAACAAAAAGTAACACAATAAATAAAAAGAATGAGGCTATATACAGGGGGTACCGAGTCAGTGTGCAGGGGTACAGGTTAGTTGAGGTAATTTGTACATGTAGGTAGGGGTGAAGTGACTATGCATAGATAATAAACAGCAAGTAGCAGCAGTGTACAAAACAAATGGAGGCCATGTGATTAATTGTTCACCAGTCTTATGGCTTGGGGGTAGAAGCTGTTAAGGAGACTTTTGGTCCTAGACTTGGTGTTCCGGTACCGCTTACCTTGTGGTAGCAGGCAACAGAGTCTATGACTTGGGTGACTGGAGTCTCTGACAATTTTATGGGCTTTCCTCTGACATCGCCTATTATATAGGTCCTAGATTGCAGGAAGCTTGGCCCCAGTGATGTACTGGGCCGTACGCACTACCCTCTGTAGCGTCTTACGGTCAGATGCCGAGAAGTTGCCATACCAGGTGGTGATGCAACCGGTCAGGATGCTCTCAATGGTGCAGCTGTATAACTTTTTAAACATTTTTTTTTTTTTAATAGCCCGTTTTCGCCCCAATTTCGTGGTATCCAATTGTTTAGTAGCTACTATCTTGTCTCATCGCTACAACTCCCGTACGGGCTGTTGAAAGTCATGCGTCCTCCGATACACAACCAAACCAAGCCGCACTGCTTCTTAACACAACGCGCATCCAACCCGGAAGCCAGCCGCACCAATGTGTTGGAGCACCGTGCACCTGGCAGCCTTGGCTAGCGCGCACTGCACCCAGCCCGCCACAGGAGTCGCTGGTGCGCGATGAGACAAGGATATCCCTACCGGCCAATCCCTCCCTAACCCGGACGAAGCTAGGCCAATTGTGTGTCGCCCCACGGACCTCCCGGTCGTGGCCGGTTACGACAGAGCCTGGGCGCGAACCCAGAGTCTCTGGTGGCACAGCTGGCGCTGCAATACAGCGCCCTTAACCACTGAGGCCCAGCTGTTTAACTTTTTGAGGATCTGGGGACCCATGCCAAATCTTTTCAGTCTCCTGAGGGGGAAAAGGATTTGGCTTGCCCTCTTCACGACTGTCTTGGTGTGTTTGGACCTTTTTGGGGCGGCAGGTAGCCTAGTGGCTAGAGCGGTGGTCTAGTAACCGAAAGGTTGCTAGATCGAAACCCCGAGCTGTCCTTCTGCCCCTGAACAAGGCAGTTAACCCACTGTTCCTAGGCAGTCATTGTAAAATAATTATTAAATGATAGTTTGTTGGGGATGTGGACAACAAGGAACTTGAAACTCTCAACCCGCTCCACTACAGCCCTGTTGATGTTAATGGGGGCCCGTTTGGCCCGCCTTTTCCTGTAGCTCCTTTGTCTTGCTCACATTGAGGGATAGATTTTTGTCCTGGCACCACACTACCAGTTCTCTGACCTCCTCCCTATAGGCTGTCTCATCGTTGTCGGTGATCAGGCCTACCACTGTTGTGTCATCAGCAAACTTAATGATGGTGCTGGAGTCGTGTTTGGCCACACAGTTGTGGGTGAACAGGGAGTACAGGAGGGGACTAAGTATACACGCCTGAGGGGCCCCAGTGTTGAGGATCAGCGTGGCAGATGTGTTGTTGCCTACCCTTACCACCTGGGGGCGGTCCGTCAGGAAGTCCAGGATCCAGTTCCAGAGGGAGGTATTTAATCCCAGGGTCCTTAGCTTAGTGATGAGCTTTGTGGGCAGTATGGTGTTGAACGCTGAGCTGTAGTCAATGAACAGCATTATCACATAGGTGTTCCTTTTGTCCAGGCGGGAAAGGGCAGTGTGGAGTGCGATTGAGATTGCATCAGCTGTGGATCTATTGGGGCGGTATGCGAATCGGAGTGGGTCTCGGGTGTCCGCGAGGATGCTGTTGATGTGAGCCATGACCAGCCTTTCAAAGCACTTCATGGCTACCGATGTGAGTGCTACATTTACATTTAAGTCATTTAGCAGACGCTCTTATCCAGAGCGACTTACAAATTGGTGCATTCACCTTATGACCTCCAGTGGAACAGTAGTGCATCTAAATCTGCTACAGGGCAGTAATCATTTAGGCAGGTTACCTTTGCTTCCTTGGGCACAGGGACTATGGTGGTCTGCTTGAAACATGTAGGTATTACAGATTCAGTCAAGGAGAGGTTGAAAATGTCAGTGAAGACACTTGCCAGTTGGTCCGTGCATGCTTTGAGTACAAGTCCTGGTAATCTATCTGGCCCCTTGGCTTTGTGAATGTTGACCTGTTTAAAGGTCTTGCTCACATCGGCTACCGAGAGCATTATCACATAGTCATCCAGAACAGCTGGTGTTCTCATGCGTACCTCAGTGTTGCTTGCCTCGAAGCGAGCATAAAAGGCATTTAGCTCGTCTGGTGGGCTCGCGTCACTGGGCAGCTCACATCTGGGTTTCCCTTTGTAGTCCGTAATAGTTTTCAAGTCCTGCCACATCCAACGAGCATCAGAGCCGGTGTAGTAGGATTAAATCTTAATCCTGTATTGATGCTTTGCTTGTTTGATGGTTCGTCTGAGGGTGTAACAGGATTTCTTATAGGGGTCCGGATTAGTCTCCCGCTCCTTGAAAGCCTTTAGCTCGATGCGGATGTTGCCTGTAATCCATGGCTTCTGGTTGGTATATATACGTACGGTCGATGTGGGGATGACGTCATCATGCACTTATTGATGTAGCCGATGACTGAGGTGGTATACTCCTCAATGCCATTGGATGAATACCAGAACAAATTCCAGTCTGTGCTAGCAAAACAGTCCTGTAGCGTAGCATCCGAGTCATCTGACCACTTCCGTATTGAGTTAGTCACTGGTCCTTCCTGCTTTAGTTTTTGCTTGTAAGCAGGAATCAGGAGGATAGAATTATGGTCAGATTTGACAAATGGAGGGTGAGGGAGAGCTTTGTATGCATCTCTGTGTGTGGAGTAAAGGTGGTCTAGAGTTTTTCCTCTGGTTGCACATGTGACATGCTGGTAAAAATGAGGTAAAACTGATCATTCAACCTACAGTAGCCGCCAATGTGTGGTGTTCAATGTAGGCCTACATTCCATGAGACTTTGGGGAAAAAACATGCAGAACTTGCCATTAACCTGTTTATCCACTTGTCCTTTAGACAAGGAGGTGACTGAAAATGTTGTTGTGTTGTTTGATGCAAGAAACCACTTTACAAAACAATGCAGCATTATTCCCATACCATTAATGCAGATAATCAGACAAATGATGCTACCCTCTGCCTATTGGCTACTTAGCTTATTCAAGCCTGTCTCAAAATACAACACTACTCCTTTAAGACAAAAAAAAAGCTATTTACCTGACTCGCTTTTCAAAGATGCACACGTTTTGTGCTATTGTAGGAAGCGATCACTCCCCTATTGCTGTCAACAAAGTATTTATACCTGGGCTAATAACTCACAAACTGGCAAAGGATATGAACATACATGTACAAATGTGCACATGCTCACTACATGTAGTTCTTGCTTTGATCTCAAAACAACCGTATCTACTCACGACCCGCTCATGTTGTAAAAACAGTCCAGTTCAAAGTGAATGGCACAGATCCATATATGGAAATGCTTTATTTGCATTTAGGTCTACTGCAGCTCTGATTGGTTATGGCACACCGGTATGTGTAGAGTACGGGCCTTGAATTGTGCCTGTCAATGCAATAGTATCCTACTCCTATGCGTTCTGCCTACAACAAAATCTCTTGCATAGATTGTTTTGCATACTAAGTCTTGCATAGTTTGTTTTGTTTTCGGTATGTTGCATTGATAGTGGCTAATATTGCGTTGATTCGATCACAATTCCCACAGTAAAGGGAAACATTGATAGTGTTAACTAATGGGGAAAACTCTAGAATGTTGAGTGAAGTTCAATCTCGTGCTTCTCACGTGCACATCTTAGAGGGAACATTGGCCAGTTGTGTAACCTCTGAAATCCCTCTCTCTCTGTGCCCAGGTGTCCGGGGACTCGGTCTCAGCAGACCAATTTACAGGGCCCACCATGTGATCACGGGGAGGAGGGAGCCATGGTGACCAGCCCACCCAGGTCCCCCCGCTCCCTCCAGACGGAGACAGACCTGCGGGAGGAGAGCTCACCTTCGCCCCCTGGTGGCACCGCCAGCAGCAGTGTTCCCATGTGGATTGATGAGCCTGGACTGGACAACCCTGCCTTTGAGGAAAGCACTGAGGAGGACAGTGAGTAAGAGCAATAACTGTGTGTGTGTGTGTGTGTGTGTGTGTGTGTGTGTGTGTGTGTGTGTGTGTGTGTGTGTGTGTATGCGTGTGCGTGAGTGTGTATTACTAACCTCTCTGTCTGTGTAGGTGTGGTAGGGTTGGAGTGTGTGGTGCCCAGGGTAAAGAGACCCCTCAGTAACCCCTGCATCCACCTCCTCCGTACCGCCAGCTCCACCTCCTCAGGGTGGGACTGCCCCGAGTCCCCGCCCCTCTCCGCAGAAGAAGGTATGACATCACTTCCTCCATCTGACTTGCTTTCCTTAACCTTCCTCTCTAAATGAATCTAAACATTCATAATTATAAGAGATTGATGTGCTTCCATGTCCATGTGTATCTCCCAGGTTGTGTGAAGCTGCCGTCCATTCCAGAGGGTGAGATCACCACCATCGAGGTCCACCGCTCCAACCCCTATGTAGAACTTGGCATCAGCATCGTCGGGGGCAACGAGACACCCCTTATCAACGTGGTGATCCAGGAAGTTTACCGTGACGGGGTCATTGCTCGAGATGGCAGGCTTCTGGCCGGAGACCAGATACTACAGGTGAGGGTCCTGCATGGCTGTAATCTTTCTTCTATCTCCACTCTTCCTCTTCCTAACCACTTTACCCCCCTTTCCTCATTCTCTATTATCCTCCTCTCTTAAAGGGATACTTCAGGATTTTGGCATTGAAGCCCTTTTATCTACTTTCCTGGAGTCAGGTGAACTCATGGATACCATTTTTAAGTTTCTGCGTGCAGTTTGAAGGAAGTTGCTAACTAGCGTTAGCACAATTGCTAACTGGTGTTAGCGCAATGACTGGAAGTCTATGGTAACTGCTAGCATGCTAGTAGATGCAATCAGAGATACATTTGAGGAGATGGGAAACTCCATTGGAATTGTATTAACGGCCATTGTGTACGTTGCCTTTGCGTCGACCATGGACCACGCAGTGCATTCTAGGAGATTCTGGGACAAGGAGAGCTCGAGTGAATGGGGGTCAATTAAGCACTAGCTCTAAAACTCAAATTTAGCATGAATTTAGTACACCATTACATATATTTTCTGAGATGTGAGATAGTTCACTTGTTCTCTGTAATATCGTATAGCTTTGCCATCGTGACTTTACATACTTCTGAGGAAAATAGGCAGGTTTCTCAATCCTGACTTTGAGAAGGGATTGCGTGACGATTAGCTTAGGAACCGCGTGGCGTAGCAAGACATCGTGAATGCAATTGGTCAACGGTATGCTAGGTGAGACGTTATACGTTCCTCCATTCATTGCCCATTGGGATTCCTATCTCCTCCTTTCTCTAATATATCTAATGCAGTGACTGGTAGTCTATGGTACCTATTAGGATGGTAGTAGATACCATAGACTTCCAGTCATTGCGCTAATGCTAGTTAGCATTGGCTCGCAAAATTACCTCTAACTTCCTTCTACTGGACACAGAGACATAAAAATGGTACCATGAGTTCATCTGACTCTGGGGAAGTAGATAAAGGGCCTCATTGCTAAAATCCCCAAATATCCCTTTCAGTGCTCTCTCTCCCCCTTCCTAGGTCAACAGTGTAGACATCAGCAACGTGCCCCATAACTTTGCCCGCTCCACGTTTGCACGCCCCTGTGCCATGCTACAGCTCACTGTCCTGAGAGAGCGCC
Source organism: Oncorhynchus nerka (assembly GCF_034236695.1). NCBI lineage: Eukaryota > Metazoa > Chordata > Actinopteri > Salmoniformes > Salmonidae > Oncorhynchus > Oncorhynchus nerka. The sequence goes on along the minus strand of NC_088401.1, from coordinate 19,062,264 downwards.
GCTGTGCCTCTCGCCCGCCCCCTTTCACCACCCGTTCTGTGCCTCACGCCCCCTGCTCCACCCCAGAGAGCACCCCATCCAGCCCTGCCAGCCTGAGGATCACCCTGCACAAGCGGGACTCGTCAGAGCAGCTGGGCATCAAGCTGGTGCGCAGGACAGACGAGGTGGGGGTGTTTGTGTTAGACCTGCTAGACGGCGGCCTAGCGGCCAAGGACGGGAGGCTGTGTAGTAATGACCGCGTGCTGGCGGTCAATGAACAGGACCTACGCCACGGCACGCCTGAACAGGCTGCTCAGATCATACAGGTAAGGCTAGGGTTTAAACAGTGTTTCTGAAACGGTGAGTTGGGACAGTTTTTCTTGGCTTCGAGTTCTTAGGAAACTATGCAGTATTTTGTTTTTTATGCATTATTTCTTACATTGTTACCCCAGGAAATCTTAAGTCTTATTACATACAGCTGGGAAGAACTATTGAATATAAGAGCAACGTCAACTTACCAACATTACGACCAGTAATACGACTTTCCCGAAGCGGATCCCCTGTTCGTACCACCACCCAGGACAATGGATCTAATTCCAGTAGTCAACCCAAAACAACGGCGCCGCAGAAGGGGTAGACGAAGCGGCCACCTGGTCGGGCTCCGTAGACGTATACATCTCCCACCACTCCCGAGTATACTACTAGCCAATGTCCAGTCTCTTGTCAACAAGGTAGACCAAATTTGAGCAAGGGTTGCCTTCCAGAGAGACATCAGAGATTGTAACATTCTCTGTTTCACAGAAACATGGGTTCTCTCGGGATATGTTGTCAGTTCAGCCACCGGGCTTCTCCATGCATCGCGCCGACAGAGATAAACACCTCTTTGGGAAGAGGAAGGGCGGGGGTGTATGCTTCATGATTAACGACTCATGGTGTAATCATAACAACACACAGGAACTCAAGTCCTTCTGCTCACTGACCTGGAATTCCTTACAATAAAATGCCGGCCATTTTAACTACCAAGAGAATTCTTGTCAGTTATTGTCACAGCTGTGTACATTCCCCCTCAAGCAGACACCAAGATGGCCATCAAGGAACTTCATTGAACTATATGCAAACTGGAAACCATATATCCTTAGGCTGCATTTATTGTAGCTCGGGATTTTAACAAAGCAAACTTGAGAACAAAGCTACCTAAGTTCTACCAGCATATTGATTGCGCAACGTGCATGGGCAATGCCCTCGCCCACTGCTACTCTAACTTCCAAATGCATACAAATCCCTCCACCTCACTCCTTTCGGCAAATCCGACCACGGCGCCATCTGGCTCCTACTGTTTTATAGGCAGAAACTCAAACAGGACGTACCAGTGACGAGAACCATTCAACGCTGGTCCGACCAATTTGAAGCCACGCTTCAAGATTGTTTTGATCACGCGGACTGGAATATGTTCCAGTCAGTCTCAGAGAACAACATCGACCTATACGCTGACTCTGTGGGTGCGTTTATAAAGAAGTGCATTGGAGATGTTGTACCCAGTGTGACTTTTAAAACCTCCCCTAACCAGAAACCGTGGATGGATGGCTGCATTCGCACAAAACTGAAAGCGCAATCCACCGCATTTAACCATGGAAAGAGGTCTGAGAATATGAGGGAATATAAACAGTGTAGTTATTCCCTCTGCGTGGCAATCAAACAAGCGAAGTGCCAGCACAGGGACAAGGTGGAATTGCAATTCAACGGCTCAGACACAAGACATATGTGGCAGGGTCTACAGGAAATCACAGTGAGTAAAACATTTAAACGCGTTAACCCTCGCAGGGCTGCTAGCCGCGTCCTCAGGGCATGCGAAGACCAGCTGGCTGGTGTGTTTACGGACATATTCAGTCGCTCCCTATTCCAGTCTGTTGTCCCCACATGCTTCAAGATGGCTACCATTGTTCCTGTACCCAAGAAGGCAAAGATAACTGAACTAAATGACTACCGCCCCATAGCACTCACTGTTGTCATCATGAAGTGCTTTGAGAGACTAGTCAATGACCATATCACCTCCACCTTAACAGCCACCCTAAACCCACTTCAGTTTGCATACCGCCCCAACAGGTCCACAGAAGACGCTATCGCCATCACACTGCACACTGCTCTAGCCCATCTGGACAAAAGGAATACCTATGGAAGAATGCTGTTCATTGACTACTGCTCAGCATTCAACATAGTACCCTCCAAGCTCATCATCAAGCTGGAGGCCCTGGATCTCAACCCAGCCCTGTGCAATTGGGACCTGGACTTTCTGACGGGCCGCCCCCAGATGGTGAAGGTAGGAAACAACATCTCCACTTTGCTGACCCTCAACACTGGGGCCCCACAAGGGTGCGTGCTCAGCCCCCTCCTGTACTTCCTGTTCACCAACGACTGCGTGGCCATGCACACCTCCAACTCAATCATCAAGTTTGCAGATGACACAACAGTAGTGGGCTTGATTACCAACAACGACGAGACTACAGGGAGGAGGTGAGGGCACTCGGAGTGTGGTGTCAGGAAAACAACCTCTCACTCAACGTCAACAAAATAAAGGAGATGATCATGGACTTCAGGAAACAGCAGAGGGAGCACCCCCCTATCCACATCAAAGGGACAGCGGTGGAGAAGGTGGAAAGTTCATCAGTGTACACAACACAGACAAACACAGACAGTGTGGTGAAGAAGGAGCAACAACACCTCTCAGGAGGCTGTCACCCAAAACGCTTACAAACCTTTACAGATGCACAACCAAGAGCATCCAGTCGGGCTGTATCACAGCCTGGTACGGCAACTGCACCACCCTCACCTGCAAGGCTCTCCAGAGGGTGGTGCGGTCTGCAAAACGCATCACCGGGGGCAAACTACCTGCCCTCCATGACACCTACAGCACCTGAGGTCACAGGAAGGCCAAAAAGATCATCAAGGACATCAACCACCTGAACCACTGCCTTTTCACACTGCTACCATCCAGAAGACGAGGTCAGTACAGGTGCAGCAAAGCTGGGACAGAGAGACTGAAAAACAGCTTCTATCTCAAGGCCATCAGACTGCTAAACAGCAATCACTTACTCAGAGAGGTTTCTGCCTACACTGAGACTCTATCCCTGGCCACTTAAATAAATGGATCACTAGTCACTATACAATGCCACTCTAAATAATGCCACTTTAATAATGTTTACATACAGTATCTTACATTACTCAAATCACATGTATATACTGTATTTTATTCATAATGCTTACGTCTTACATTACTCATATTTTATACCATATATTGCACCTTGCCTACATCGCTCATCCATATACTTACATGTACATATTCTCATTCACCCCTTTAGATTTG
>NC_088401.1:19013924-19056424 GCF_034236695.1 Oncorhynchus nerka | reverse complement strand
GATTGGATGGACCAGGCAATGTTTTTCCATTCCTCAATTGTCCAGTGTTGGTGATCTTGTGCCCATTGGAGCCGCTTCTTCTTGTTTTTAGCTGATAGGAGTGGAACCCGGTGTGGTCGACTGCTGTAGTAGCCCACCTGTGACAAGGACCGCCGAGTTGTGTGTTCCGAGATGCCGTTCTGAACACCACTGTTGTACTGCGCCGTTATTTGCCTGTTTGTGGCCCGCCTGTTAGCTTGTCCGATTCTTGCCATTCTCCTTCTACCTCTCGTCAATAAGCTGTTTTTGCCCACAGGACTGACTGGATGTTTTTTGTTTGTCTCATCATTCTCGGTAAACCCTAGACACTATCATGTGTGAAAAGACCAGGGGGGCGGCCGTTTCTGAGATACTGGAACCGGAGCGCCTGACATGATCATACCACTATCAAAATCGCTTAGGTCAATAGTTTTGCCCATTATAACATTCAGTCGAACAGTAACTGAATTCCTTGGTGCCTGTCTGCCTACTTTAAATAGCAAGCCATGGCCATGTGACTCACTGTCTGTTGGAGCAAACCATTTTCATGAACAAGGGGTGGGTGTACTTAATAAACTGGTGTATATCTGTATGTGGTCCATCCATTTTGATGTGCCCCTCTGTGTCCCCTCTGTTCCCTAGGTGTGGGGACATGATAGTGGCGGTTAATGGACTGTCTACGGCTGGTATGAGCCACTCAGCCCTGGTACCCATGCTGAAGGAGCAGCGTAGCAGAGTGGCTCTCACTGTGGTCTCCTGGCCTGGCAGCCTGGCATAGCATCATGCCATACTGAAATTACTGTAGACTGGATCTAACCAGGGCCAAATCAGGACTGCATCGAAATCAGGCTATGGCGCCAAATCATACCATACTGAAATTGTTTTAGATTGGACCTACTGTAACCTGGGCCAAATGACAGACTTCATCAAACCAGGCTAGAGGAAACCTGGCCCTATTGAGCAAAATCACTTGATACTAGGGCAGACTGTGTCAGCCCCACAAACAGACTGTGTTCATATGGTCATGTTACCGGGACTATCTGTTCAAGGACAGTACATCGTCTCTGGACTGCAGTTGAATATACCAAGGGTGCGTTCAGGTGGCCGCAACAGATGGAAATTCATTGCATAGAACAGAAGAGTCTCTGCCGTGTAATGATTTAGATCAGCTCTAGGCCATGTCTCTGAAACATTGCTAAGGTTATCAGGAGAAAAATGGGATAAAACCTTTTCACCTACTCGCTCCAACTGAATAAACCCAAGGCCTTACTCTGGGGGCCCAAGTCCCCTGGACACAGCATTAGGCCTCATCACCATGACGACCCAGCCATCAGCTCCCTAGGGTTTACTTGTGGATTCTGCCATTTGATAAATATTTTCCACAGAGAGCATTTGGAGTCAGTTCTTACCCACGTCTGCCTGGCGCCACACCTTCATACTGGAGGAAAACACTGCTAGTGGAATCATTTCAGCACCTGGATGTGTTCAGAAGTGGTAATACAGATCCTGATGACTGGGTTCTTTGTGAATTATTTCTGAAGTTGCTCTGCCGTTTCATTATCCCTGTGCTGCGAGGTTTTATGGTCTTTTCACACCACTGGCTCTGGCAAACAGGCTACACTGGGCAGTCTGTGGGTCCGGTAGTGGTACTCAGTCCTACTCTTCCTTTCGGCAGGGTTAATACCTGCCTGGCACCCAAACAAAATCTTTAACAATACCACGACAAGTTCCATTGGGATTCTGTACAAACTATTGGAGTGGTGCATTGCAAGCACACTGATGCAATTTGTTCACCGTCACCAACCCGCCTACAGATTGGCCATTTGTGAACAGGTAGATCTAGTGGCCACTTAAAAGATAAGGTAGTCGGCGGCTAGAACAGGTGGGACCACTAGCCACTCAGGGCTAGTAAGTGAACAGGCACAAGGCCGATAGTGGTTTCCTCAGTTTCTGGGATGCCACATGTCCTACTTGTATCTTAATTATTCAACTTTTAGTCTATCAAATAAGCCAGTCAATGTGTTTACCAAATTCACTCAATCACCTCCCTGGAGGAAAAAATAAATAAAAACCTGCCGGAGAAGACGATTTTGGGCCCAGTTCTCACACTTCCCAGGATGATGGACCAGACTTGATAATATGCTTTGAAAGTGAATATCATGTGCGACACCATTGGGTATTTGTAAAGTGTCATAGTGCATTACATAACCATTAACAGACAAGGAGCCAGCAATGCATTGGTGAGGATTTATTAGATAATGTTTGATACATAACTGAAATTCAGCTCTTGAAAACTAAAAAAAACCGCTTGACAAGTAGCAAAGAATAGGTTCCTGTTCCACAGGTTTCAGATTTACACCCCCCTCCATGGTTCTGATGGACCAGTCCAGGTCAGAGTAGCCCAAGCTGGTGTTATGATGTAGAGTAGCCCAAGCTGGTGTTATGGAGTTGGTCAGCCAGTCTGCTGGTCTCAGCCTGTGTAGAGGCTGGCCCCAACAGCTTGTTCTTTTTAGGACACACCTTCTGCAAAAGGAAACAGTAGTGGATTATAATACTACATGTAGGGAAGCTACTTATCACCATATACCCAATACCAGCGTTCACCTGCAGCTTTCTCCTCTCTGGGTCATGAGCCACTCGGTGTCGTCTCAAACTCTCCTAAGGAATATAAAAACATTTAGTTCTACACCAAATATTCCACTTAAAGAGACAGATTGAGTTCTGCAAAACTATTTGCGAAGTGACAGGATACCATATTGTAACTGGAGCCTTGTCCCATGAGTTCACCTGCATAGCGAAGTGCTTGCCACAGCCTTCGTGGGTACAGGAGAAAGCCAGCTTGCCCTCATGGTCTGACACAACGTGGCTCTCCAGGTTGAAGTGGGTGGTGAAGGTCTTCTCACACCCAGCGGCAGAGCACTGGAACACCCTCTTGGGTGCACCGGAGTGGATCCGCAGCTGGTGCTGCGTCAAAAACCACACCCCCAGGAACATCCTACTGCAGCTATCACACTGTAGCTTGACTGAACACACACCCGGTGAAGACTTTACAATCGGATCCATTTTAAATCTATATAATATTTAGGACCATGTGAGAGGGGTTCACAAGACAATGCAAAGGGATGAGTTGCAGTATGGTCAAGAGGGTGGCAGTGTTGGAGGGCCTACATACTTCTGTGCACAGCCTTCCTGTGCTTCTGATACTCTGACCAAGTCTTCCCCTGGAATGGACAGTCCTCCACAGCACAGGGGTAACCTGGGAAAGAGAAATGGCTGGATAAAACATCCACAGGACCTCTGATCAGACTTGTGGGTATGTGGCATGTGTAGGGCTCACCTTGGTGTACTTTCTCATGGCGCTTCAGTTGTCCGGGAGCAGCAAATTCTCTCTTACAGCCCTCAAAGATACACCTATGGGAAAGGGTCAGAGTTCAGCCTGATGTGGTATAGTCCACATTCTCTTGTAGAGGTTAGTGTGTTATACTTACTGAAAGGGTAGCAGTTGTGTGTGTGTAATCTTGTGTGTTTTGAGTTGGTTCTTCTTATTGAACTCCATCCCACAGTGCACATGGTCACACTAGAACATAATTTACAAACCTTTGAATGAAAATTAGGATGCGGACCATTTGTCGTAGTCTAACATTGCCTTCACTATTCCTTCAGTCACACCTGGAGGTGGAAGTCAAGGAATCTGATGTTTACCCATCAACTGTTTCAGAACAGTGTCAAATGAAACCTAAGGCAATAGGGTGATGAATGTGAACCTCGGTTTAGCCTGAGTCATGAAAACATGGCATTGCCTACATGGTTGACGGCACCACCATGCAGATAGAAAGTAGCTTGTCTGTCGAATATTGATTAATTCCCCCCCCCCCACCACCACTTACTCTGCATGATGTCTGGTGTTGGTCATTCAGCTGGTTGAAATTAGATAAACTGCAGGAAAATATTATTAAACAGGCAAACCGCAGGTCTACTTCTGTGGCAAGATGTCTGCCTATGACCGAAGGCAAGTGCACAAGACTACATGCACACATACTAACAGATGTTGACATAGTTTAGAGCACGGCTTCAGTGCTGGTGCTCTAAATAAACCTCACAGTTCAAGCAGCAGTAGAGTAAAGTCAAATGTCATTCCATTAAACTTCCTGGCTTAAGGAAAATGGCCAGGATTTTTGCAGGGCTTGTTTCAGACTAAACCAAGTGGTATCAGTGATTCATTAGGTGCGTCAAAGTCTGACTTCGGTTTAGCCAACCTTATAGTGCTTCTCCTTGTGCTGGTGAACGCGAGCCATGTGATTCTTCATGCTGGCATGTGTGGCAAAGGCCTCGGAGCATCCTGCAGACTGACACCTGCAGACGCACAGAAACAGATGAGTGACCGGAGGAAACGTTGGAAGAGGAATAATGAATTGCATGACTCCTAGCACAAAGGGTTGGCGCTCCTACTCGAGTTGATTCAGAAACATTTGGTTCAAAACCATTTACAACTAAACCGTAGCTTTGGTGCGCGTCTTTACTTCTGCCAACTGACTGTCCGCCAAATCATTTGGAAAGGCAACAATGAGACATTGTTGAAGGCAGGAACAGCCATACAGGCTCGTACACAACCGATCATTGACCGTGAACCATTGCTCTATAGGATAGTGAAGCTTCATACTCACGTGTATGGCTTCTCTCCACTGTGGCTCAGCCCGTGTCTGGTGAGCTGGTAGCGGGTACAAAAGTTCTTGTCACAGTTCTCGCACGAGAAGGGTTTCTGTCAAAGAGAAACGTGACCAAGTAACAAAACACGATAATACGTGTTTCTGACCGCAGACATTCATTCGCGTTCAGTTGTATTTCACTTACGTCAATAGGCTCATTCTTTCTGATTAACAGAAATTCTAAATTCAGTACATAGGATCTGATCTGGACCATCTGTTAAAAGATGCCAGCTGGGCAGGATAGGTACTCACCAAACCTGTGTGCTTGCAAAGATGGGCATCTAATTTCCATGATTTATTGAAGGTGGCATTGCAGTTGACAAAAGAACAAATAAAGCTTCTTTGGACTTCAATCCTTTCCCCCATCTTTAATTGTCCAGATGACAGTGTTTTGATAACGCAAAACCAATAGGTCAGGTCGTATACCGGCCTACTTGGGTTAACACCTGAGGACTATATATTTTATTGGGCGATACCACTGTTGGATAATACAGGGGTGTTTCAATCCACGCAATGGAAAGTGAACTAAATAGAAAGCAAAGTCTGGCTCTGTAATAGCCTAAATTAATTTCAGGCCTAAATACTATCATTATTTTGGTGAAATATTGATGATTTATAAATTAATATTGGACACCTGCTTCGTGAATTTATTCAGCCATCACTCTACATTTGAACGTAGTTTTAGTTCCTGATTGGAGGAGGTTGGAACAGTGAATTGCTGTGCATTGACGCACACCTGACTTTAAAACAGCATATAGCAAGGTACTGTAAAGCGTAGACTGATTATTTGATCTGGTTATGGCATATGTGAGAGCATGGGCAGCACAATTGAGGCCATCTCCATTTTGAAGAAGTCCATTTTCTTCTTCTACTACTTCTATGAGTTGGTAAACAAACTGAAAGGCTGTATACTGCCACCTGAAATGTATTGCTTGAACAGGTATAAAGTCAAGGTTGGCGATTTACTGCCACCTGCAGTTATGAAATGTTTGCTCATGAGTATAATTCATTGGCTGATCCCACTGATCTGGATGGAATTATGTGATCCTTCCTTAACTCATAGGAGGTCCCACCCAGTTGACTACTTACAAAATGGTGAAAGTCCAATGGCACTGCCCATGACACAACCGGCTTTTGGGCATTAGAGTCCTCTATCAATCTCCATGAGTTAATTAATGACGCACTATGCAGAAATCGCTCCGCCATTTCCTGGTTGCTAAAATTCAAACAGTTCACATAATTCCAGTTTATGTGACAAAACAAGCAAGTTTGGTGTAGAGAACCATTGTACCGTCTAAACTGCTGTGAAATATATTTTCTAGAACCCAAAATATTGTACTTTCAACTGTTTGAAGCTGGTGTACAAAATTGAAAGTAAAAGACAGAAATAGCACACAAAAAACAGCTCTACCACTTCTTAGACTTGCTTTCAATGAGATTGACAGATTTATAACCCACATTTCTATGTGAATTTGGTTGGGTCATCCAAAAAGTGACATATTGCAGCTTTAAACTGACATTCATGGCCTACTATGAAAGAGGCTACTGCTTGAGATTGAGGCAAAATAGCCTCTTGCAAATGGATGTGATTGGGTTTCTGGCTCTGATTTCCAAGACCTAGATTAGTCCTAACTGTTATTGGTGAATTCAATAGACTAGACTAGTCATTGATAATTTTTACTGAACAGCAGTTGTTGCAATTCAGGTCTTTGAGCTTGCCTGTCTCTGATTGATTGTAGGCTTTAAAACTGTCATGCAGGCTCCTGACACTGTGCATCGCTATCTTCTGTCTGTGGTGTGTGTGCGCGCGCGATTGTAGTCTGAGCTGAGCGACTGTCTGTCTCCAGTCTTCACACACCCGTTACATTTACAGCCCTAATCGTGATCTTATCAACCTCCTCCATATTGTTCTATGATAGGTGTGATTTAGTCACAACCCAGTCTTCATTCTCCTGCTCTGTCCCAATGTGATGCTCTTCAAACCCGACTCCTCCAATCCTGTTGACAGTTCAACCCACTCCCAATTCTAAGACACTGCTCTTTATTTAGACTTAATTGGATTAACAGTATACTATTTTTCCACAAGGATACTCTAGTTGTGAATTCAGGAAAGCTTGACACAAATCAGAAAACAAAATAGAAAATCTTGTCCAATGGTGTGTACCTTACCTAACGACTAGAGACCAACTACCATTCACGTCCCATGATCTGGTGTGAAATCTTAGAATGGCTTCTCTGAATGAGGCCTATTGAGAACCCTAGGGCGGTACCTCTGCTCCCTCCACGCTTCAGGTCACCTGGCCTCTGTCGGCCGCCATCGTTATCAGCCTTTCCACCTCCACGTCTGGTCCCCGACTGTCCCAATCCCTCCACTGACAGGGGTCTGTATCTGTGTATGGCCATAGTCTACACTGATAACCATTCCTGAAGGTAGAAGAAAGACCCTATCTGTCCACTATCACCTAGATGCATACAGTGCATTATGTGTAATCAGGCCAGAGACAAAGAAAGAGAACTGAGAAAGATGAAACTAGCAGGGTTGAGAGAACATGAAATCATGGAAACATTGTGAATTGGAAGAGAGAGACACAGTCTGATGTCTGTTGATATATCATCCCATATGGCTTCTGCTCTCCACCGTCCACCAGTGGTGTGTGTTTATGAGGCTTCTGCTCTCCACCGTTCACCAGTGGTGTGTGTTTGTGAGGCTTCTGCTCTCCACCGTCCACCAGTGGTGTGTGTTTGTGAGGCTTCTGCTCTCCACCGTCCACCAGTGGTGTGTGTTTGTGAGGCTTCTGCTCTCCACCGTCCACCAGTGGTGTGTGTTTGTGAGGCTTCTGCTCTCCACCTTCCACCAGTGGTGTGTGTTTATGAGGCTTCTGCTCTCCACCGTCCACCAATGGTGTGTGTTTGTGAGGCTTCTGCTCTCCACCGTCCACCAGTGGTGTGTGTTTATGAGGCTTCTGCTCTCCACCGTCCACCAGTGGTGTGTGTTTGTGAGGCTTCTGCTCTCCACCGTCCACCAGTGGTGTGTGTTTGTGAGGCTTCTGCTCTCCACCGTTCACCAGTGGTGTGTGTTTGTGAGGCTTCTGCTCTCCACCGTCCACCAGTGGTGTGTGTTTGTGAGGCTTCTGCTCTCCACCGTTCACCAGTGGTGTGTGTTTGTGAGGCTTCTGCTCTCCACCGTCCACCAGTGGTGTGTGTTTGTGAGGTTTCTGCTCTCCACCGTTCACCAGTGGTGTGTGTTTGTGAGGTTTCTGCTCTCCACCGTTCACCAGTGGTGTGTGTTTGTGAGGCTTCTGCTCTCCACCGTTCACCAGTGGTGTGTGTTTGTGAGGCTTCTGCTCTCCACCGTTCACCAGTGGTGTGTGTTTGTGTGGTTAATGTGTGACAGACAGGGTCGATATGGCTGCTCTGGGCTGCTGGCTGAGTTGACAGCCTCAATCTGTATGTCAAATGTGTGTGATTAAGGAGCACATAGTAATCCACGCTCTCTCTCTCCTCACTCACTGTCTCTCAGACTGTTTACTTTTTCCTCCTTCAATCAGTAACTCCCATGAGTCAGCGCTCCAGATGAAGGCCTGTTCTGTCTGTGACAGCAGATTCACACACACAGCATATGTTTAACTATCCTTGTGGGGACATAACATGTATTTCCAATCAAAATCCTATTTTACGTAACACTAAACCTAACCCTTAAACCTAAAATAGCCTTTGTCCTCGTGGGGACCTGTGAAATGTCCCCATGAGGGAGAATTGTCCTTGTATTAGTATCCTTGTGGGGATTTCCAGTACCCACATGGATAGTAATACAAGTACACAGTTTCTGGAAGTTTCCTTATTTCTCTCACACTATTTGTCATATCCTTGTATATTCTATCTGGCAGGACTGATATCACTATGAGGAAAGAAAGATAGGCGAAACAGTAGGTCCCAACACCATACTGTTATCTGTACAACACCCAGGCCTCAATGTAGTCTATATTGATCAATAAGCAGATATGCCTTGCTGATTGATCACATTGATTTTGGGTTCATGTGTAACACCAGCTTGTGTTCGTTCAGCTTGTTGGAGACTTATTATACCAGTTTGATAAGGCAGGTGTCTGTACCTTCTGCCCTTAGGGAGACAGCTAAGGATAACAGAGGGTTATACCACCTCCCGAGATCCAGGAATTTATTTTTGTTCTCTAGTGGACATTCGTTTTAAGTCCGTATCTCTGAGGCCATACATGCCACTGCATTAAGTCCGGTTGTCCTTTTGGAAAGACGTTCTATGATATAATTTTCAATGATATCACGCGTGGGGTTGTGATATTGACCACTATATTTTCCTGGTTCTTAAAAAAATATCTGGAGTCAAAATTAGTACTTTTTTTTTTTAAGTGTGTAATTATTACTTACAATTTTTGTGAGTTTGATATTCAAATTGTTTCTAGTAAGTGAATATCTCAGGACTAGTTCAGTGAGTTGTTATCAAGAATTGCCATTTGTAGTGGACATTTATTTCAAAAAGTAAAGTGATAAATTGTCATATCTTAAATTCACAATATTCCTCATTATACCTGAACATTTTTTAAACACTCGAGAGTCAGTTTGTGCTCTTCCTCGCTACACTACTATAACCTTTCCAGCTGCTGCTACCATCTCAGGAAACTGGTCCTAATTGGAGTAAATATTGGGTAAAGTACTGAGGTGGGATGAGATAACATACAGTGTTTGTCAGATATCCAGTCAGCCATTCAGCCTCCACTGATTAAACAGCACACGTCAAGATACGACAGGGGTGGTCACTACACACACCAATCACAGAGTACACAGTCACACACACAAACTGCAGAACACAACACACACACACACACACACGTGTGACTGCATGGTCACATAACCAGAAAGATGTAACACCTGAAGAACAATGCATGCAATGTATACTCTATTGATTCTCAGCGAATGGTGCGATTGTACTCGAAGGACATTTGGTGCTCAAACTGTCAAATCAGTGTTCTCTACTCATGTGGAAGGTGCTTATATTTGTCCTATTTCACATCTACAGGTGTGAAATATGCATGTGTGATCTGGAAATGTTTTGGCTCTCTCTCCCTGAGACATCTTCCAAGAGTGGAGTCATCTAGGACACAATCACCGTTTAGTGCATTGCTTTCTCTGGAAATATAATCCCAGTATCTGTTCATCAGCATGCTTATAGGTACCTGGGTATTCAGTCACGGGAATGTAATTTCTCACATTGAAAACCAAAGCAGCCCATCGGAGCTCATAAGATTAAGTAACAAGGCACTTATCCTGGTGCACATTGCCCTCTGCTGGACTGACTGTCATTCCAGACATTCAAGGGGAACATTGAACAGGGTGCAAAGTTCAAAATGGTGTAAATAGATTGAGAATTTGGCACAAATCAGGTCTGCCTTGTACATTGACATGTCCAAGCTATTCTACTCAATATACCAGATTGTCTGCTTTATTTGGGGCAAGCAATTGCCTACACATGTACATTTTGGGTAACTCAAGTGTAGTATTCTTAGTGTACTTTGAGACTGTTGTGCTCGTCATTCTCAGCTCGCCGATGAAATAGCATTTCACTTCACTCTGTGATCAATGGAGGAGAATCATCATGAACGTCAGCAGCAACATTGATCTCCCTGGTTAGACTCTACATTATAACTAAACACTCCATCTTCCCACTTTCTCTCCCAGTCATTGACATGCAGTAATAATGACTATCCCATGGTGTAATGCATCCATGCATAAGAGACTCAGGTCCACACAAATCATTGTGTATAAACATTTTTATTTTGGTCAGCAGTTATGCCATGAACTCATAAGGGATGGGCTCCAGCAGCTGGGGTTCGTTGCCCTTGGTGCTGACGAATCGGGCGTCACGAGGAGCCGTGGGCTGCAGGGGGACCAGGAGGAAAGGACAAATGTATAGATGAGATGCCACTACTTCAAATACAAACAATTCAAAGGACTATGTATTAGAAATAATGACATGGCTGAATTAACATTACAGAATGCGTCAACCAAGCAACAGAACTGTATTTACGCAACATTCCACTAGATCAGCATTAATGTTCATTTTATATCTTCAATCTGGACTGTTTATGTAGAATAGTGACAAACAAACATGGTCCTGGAGGGTGTACAGGACACTTAGAGCATTTCAACATTACTGCTAATGGCCCAGGTAAATGTGCTCTACATACCTGGCGTTTCAGTTCCACCCAGGTGCCCTTCTGCTTGGCCTCCACCTTCCTCTTCTCGTTCTCCTTGACGCGCTGCAGGAAGCTGTCCCTGCTCTTAGAGTGCTTCACATGCTCAATACGCACATTGATCCTCTTGGCCAGGATCTTACCCCTACAGAGAGAAGGGGACATGGCTTTCAGCTCGGGAATAAAATTCAGAGACGTTGTCTGCAAAACATACAAAAGGCTACTGGTCACTTACCTATGACATGTAAACAAAGCAATTGACATCCTGAATTAACAGAAAACATTACACTTCTAATGAATGGCGAAATAATCTGCATTTTTAAATATTTTTTTTATATAAACACGTCTCCAACAACCCTAGTTCAAACATACAGTAAGTACTTGGCCGGGTGCTGAAGGACAAATACTGTCCCCCACGTGAATGACCACTTAGGTCAGCCCTGGTTTCAAAGTGAAGATGGAGTTCAGATGCGACAGACTTCTGCAAACATAAACCTTCTTCTACAAAGAAATCAAATGCAACTTCAATATAAGAACATCCCATGGCCAAGCTGGAAAGGAAACGGATAGTGACAATTTGACATACCCCTCCACACATTGTACTTACTTGACCTGCTTGTTGACAATGATGCCAACAGCATGTTGGGTTACGTTGTAGACTCTACCCGTCTTGCCATGGTAGCACTTGTGAGGCATTCCTTTCTGGATGGTACCTGTACCCTGGAAGAGACATTCACAATCTTAAGAATTCTGCTTGGGGGAAGTCCAAAGAAAAAAATATAACTAATTCATTGTAAGTGCAGTCACTACCAGTAAACACGAAGGTGGAACAAGGCCTACCTTGATGTCAACGATATCTCCCTTCCTGTAAATACGCATGTATGTAGACAAGGGAATGGGGCCTGAGGAACAAAGCACATATATTATACACAGCCAAACAAAACAACATTCTAAGATGGACTCAAAAGTAATTAATGAAGGCTACGCCAGTGTGGATTCATGCCAGAAACACTCCTAGCCCAGAGTTATTTATTTTTAAATAAATAAAAGCGGCCTAAGGCATTCCAATAGATCTTCAGTCTTTCTGATATGAACTCACCATGCTTGCGGAAGGCACGGCTGAACATGTACCTCGTCCCCCTCCTCTTGCCTCTTGTGTTGGTCATGATGCCTGATTACTGGAACATGGATATTCAAATGTCAGACAAACCCAATGGCAAAGTATAAATAATTTATTACAGTGGCTGTAAATGTAAGGTTACAAGGGTGGCTAAGAATTATGTAGACTGATTTAGTCATGTCAATGGATGCAATACTGTCACATACAAAAACGTAATTAAACTGTCTATGACATTTAGCTAGTTAGCTTACAATACCCTGGTCTGACTAACCGTCACCTGACAACTGCAATCTGTTGACAAAGTTAACTTAAATGCAAAGAAAATCTACACACCGGTAGTTTAGCTACTATAACATTAACGTTAATAATTTAAAAAGTACAAGGGGACATTTCAAATATGGCAACGTCAATCAAAATACAAGATTTACGACACAGAGCTAGCTAAAGCTAATTAGCTCGCAAACTATCCAAAACCGATAGCGCTTCATTTCCCCTGATTGACAAAATAACTTTTGCTTCAACGTGACAGTTGTTATTTTACGGTTCGTGACATATTTGCTGTCTGGCTATGCCATTTTAAATCCCTAAAAACCGGATAATTTAGCGTACACTGCAGTGGCTAGGCCCACATGTGAAGCCACGCTGCTACCCCATTCATTCATCATCCTAATATATGCCATACAGACGTTCGTTAACGTATTATTTCTGGCCTCAAATGTAGAATATGCTTTAACATACTTATATCAATGTCTTTACATACATTTAAAACGACATTTTATGCTTTCACGAGCTGTAAATCGGAACACATCTTACCCCCGTTTGCTCGCAAGATGGCGGGTACAGCGGAAAGAGAGATTGAAGGCCCCGAAACTCCTCCTTCTGAAATAGAATTCAGGAGTGCCTTCATATTGCCTGAACAAAAATACAATTGTCGAATGGATTTGTCCCCTTTACGCTGATCTAATGTCAGTGTTGATTTTATACCGTAATGACTAAACTCACACCGGGGTTGGGTAAAATGATGATTTCAGATCAGATAATATTTGACTTTCTATTGGAGTGTTGACGCACTGTGAAGCGTCATGTCAGTGAACTGAGTGGTAAAACGACTCATCTGATAGCTAGCTACAACTTTTGTTTGCAAAATGAATGGGAGAAATGCATATGTTGTTGTACTTGTGCCTAATCGAAATATTTTATGTATGAACTGCTGACCGTGGCAGATTGCTAGCTATATAACTAGCTATATACTCTAGCTAGCTACACAAGTAAATTGGACTTTTTCAAAATCGTTTTCAAAACTTAACGCTAGCCTGATCAAAGATTCAGTGAGCTTGACTCTGGTTTGACATTGATTACAGCCATCAATCTCTACACAGCTGTGTCATGAATTGCAGTTGTGGGCATATGTGTGCGTTTCATATAATGTACGCCACAGAACATGGACATCGGATGGATATTTTTAACACGGCACTAAGACCAAGCGGAGCTCGCATCGCCAGTCCAGCAGTGGGCCCTCATGAGGGTCCTCCTCGCCTCCGCGCGGTGATTGGGTGGAAGATGGCGCTGGGCGAATGGAAATCCTAATGACAGTTTCCAAATTTGCCTCTTTTTGTACCATGGTGAGTAAATGGCATCTACTACACAAATGTAAAGTGATGTGAGGATGGCATGACAACCGCGGTTGTGTTGTGTCTATATTGCGTGGCAGGGAAGATAGTTAAAATCTTCTACTTTCCCGTTGCTACCCAGTCACTTTTCTTAGCTAGCTAACGTTAGCTAAGTAGCTTCACTGACACGACAATCTTGTTTTCGTTTCACGTTCTTTAGTTAGTCTAGCTATCTATGATTGCTACGTTAATATCGTAGCGTAGGTCTACATTGTTATATATTAGCTGTTTATGTATGATCTTACATTTAATTAGCGAAAACAATAAATCAAATGCTGCGCTCATATCCGCCCACAATGTGACCTACTGACCGCACCGCATAGTTCTGCGGCTTCAGCACCGCTGTAGTTACCGCGTTTATCTTACACATTCATTTTGCAGTAAAACAGTGTGGGTGTCAAGGCATTTGAACACAACCACCATAGTTCATTTATGGTCACAATTGGAAAATGCATTTGCTCACACCTGTACTTTTCCTGGATGTCAATAATAATTTAGGTAGCAAACTTTCCAGATAGCTAGTTTTAGTTAACTATGGTGACACAATGTTGTGACTGATGGATGATACAGTGAGTTATCGTCCTGAAAACCAAGCCACTTCGAGCTGTTTCTGGAACACAGTGGATGACTACATGATCAGCTGCGCGTTAGATTGCTAGACAAGACTGACATGTTGTTCCGTGTCTTGCAAAGATCGCTAACCCCTTAGTGTGGAAACGTCATTCATTTGGATAATGCATTGGTTTTTTATTTATTTTATTTTTTGTGTTCATAACAAAACTTCTGGCCATGTAGGTCTACTCAGGAAATCCTGTTTGCAGTTCATTTGCACAGCTGCTTATGTCAGTCATGTTCCATTATCAAAGAATGGCACTCCCACTGACAGCCATTGGCATTGGATATGAAATAGCATTGATACACACTCACATAGACCTATGCTAAAAAATATGAGCACTTTGTTTCTGTGTTCCAGGGCGCCAATGCCTCCGCTCTGGAGAAAGAGATTGGCTCAGAGCAGTTCCCTGTCAACGAGCACTACTTCGGCTTGGTCAACGTAAGTGAGAGTGCCGTAGTTCACATGCTCATGTCTGCATAATCTGTGTTACAGATCACATTTGCCTTCTGCATATAGATGGTTAAAATCGGTGTGCATCCAGCTCTCAGCCTCACTCTCTGTATTCCTCATGTATTTCCCCCTCTATGCAGTTTGGGAACACCTGCTACTGTAACTCGGTGCTGCAGGCTCTGTACTTCTGCCGTCCATTCCGGGAGAAGATCCTGGCCTACCGCAGCCAGCCCCGACGCAAGGAGAACCTGCTGACCTGCCTGGCCGACCTGTTCCACAGTATCGCCAACCAGAAGAGGAAGGTGGGAGTCATACCACCCAAGAAGTTCATCACGCGCCTACGCAAGGAGAATGGTGAGAGGGCGGTAGTATGCTTGCAGTTCAGGAGGGGGGAGATAGAGAAAGAAGTGGATGGTTGAAAATGTTGTGGGTGTGGACATGAGGTTGACACACTCCCCTTTCTCCCCTGTTCCCTCCCCCTCTCCTCTACCCCTGCAGAGCTGTTTGACAACTACATGCAACAGGATGCCCATGAATTCCTGAACTACCTGCTCAACACCATTGCTGACCTGCTGCAGGAGGAAAGGAAGCAGGACAAGACCAACGGCCGTCTAGCCAATGGCTCGCTCGACTCCCAGAACCACAACAGTAACACCCCGCCCCCCTCCACTTGGGTCCATGAGATCTTCCAGGGAACCCTCACCAACGAGACCCGCTGCCTCACCTGCGAAACGGTACCTACCGTCTGAGTCTGACTCCCCATGTCAACTAGTGATGTCTCTGTTATTGCAGGATGCAATACTTGTCTGTGATACGCTGTAGAGAGAAGGCAGGCTCATGTTCTGTTGGCATGAAGATAGACTGAGTGATGTTTTTGTCTGGCTCTAGTCATCACAGGTTGTTGTTGCTGTTGTTTTCTCCCTACAGATCAGCAGCAAAGACGAAGACTTCCTGGACCTGTCAGTGGACGTGGAACAGAACACCTCCATCACACACTGTCTCAGGTAACATCTACAACACCTAACTACAATAACACATTACATACTGACTGACCTGTGTATTGCTCCTTTCTCCATGTGATTCCAAGTACCATGATCTCTCTCTCCTTTGCTCCCTCCAGGGGGTTTAGTAACACAGAGACTCTCTGCAGTGAGTATAAGTACTACTGTGAAGAATGTAGAAGCAAACAGGAGGCACACAAAAGGTCAGTGTTGGCAGTGTTGTGGGCATAAGTATTCTTTGATAAGTTTTAATCGCTACTATAAGGTATTGTGTGTGCGCCCACAGGATGCGTGTGAAGAAGCTGCCTATGATCCTGGCTCTACACCTGAAGAGGTTTAAGTACATGGAGCAGCTGCAGCGCTACACCAAGCTGTCCTATCGCGTCGTCTTCCCTCTGGAGCTCCGCCTCTTCAACACCTCAGGAGACGCAACCAATCCTGAGAGACTCTACGACCTGGTTGCTGTCGTGGTGCATTGTGGGAGGTCAGTATTGTGTCTACAAGGTTGTCTAAAAGTATCCAAACTGACCATAAAGAGTGTGAGTGTGTCCATGACTGCATTGTCTTGTTTTCAGTGGCCCAAACCGAGGACACTACATCGCCATTGTGAAGAGTCACGACTTCTGGCTGCTGTTTGATGACGACATTGTAGAGGTAAGCTAGTCCTGTGTGTCTGTGTGTGTGTGTGTGAACATACATGTGTGCGCACTTTTGTTTTGTGCGACCCCACTGATCCATGTTGTCTCTCCTTCCCTCTGCAGAAGATAGACGCCCAGGCCATAGAGGAGTTCTATGGCCTCACCTCTGAGATCTCCAAGAACTCTGAGTCTGGCTACATCCTCTTCTACCAGTCCAGAGACTGACTGGCCCTGGAGAGGACAGCGCCTCCCATTGGAGCGGAGGAGAAAAGCCCAGTGCCTCAGCAGTGGGAATAATGGACCATACAGGTGTCATTCAAACCTGTGTAAATGGATCTACTGCAGATCAGCCTTGGAGTCAGTCCCCCCCCCCCTTGCCCTCCCACACCCTGTCACTTAGGCTGGAGATGCAGCTACAGGGGAGAGTTTTGTCAAAGGATCAGTGGATATTGTATCAAAGTTTTGTGAGTTCGAAAGGTGTTTAATGAGGGTTGTACAGAGGTTTTGGGAATGAGGCGTTAGTTATAGCATGAGTGTTTGGGTGGGGTGAGTGGGTATTTAATGATTCATGTGTTGTAATATCGGCCAGGCGTCTGCACACTCCCTCAGACTGTAACACTGCTTTGTTCCCTGGCTGGGGCCCAGTCAGAGTAGACCAGTTTACTGCATGAAGTAGGAGGGTGGAGGCGAGTGTTCCAAGTGTGGGATGTTTGGGTCGTGTATTTCTACCGTGTACAAAATGTGGTATTTGTATAAATATTATTAGAAGAATAAGATCATATTATCATAGGGGGGAAAAAACATAAGACCTGAGAAGAACATGTATTGACACTATGGAGCACTTTTGATACCTTTTTGTAGGTGTTGGAAAGGTTTATTTGAGGGTTTGCTTGAGAAATGGTCATTTTCTGTTTTAAAGAAAAAATAATAAAAGCTAATAAATAGTGTGTGTGTGTGTGTGTGTGTGTGTAACGCAAACAGGTTCCTGGTGCACACTGATGACTCATATATACTCAGCACTGCCCCTCAGTGGTTGTACCTGGTCACTACAGGTTCAAACTGCAACAGCACAATAGCAGTCTATTTTTAATCCATTCACACCCCCAGTCATGATGCTGCAGCCTAGCCCACCCACTGTTGCCTTAACAACAACAGGGCTAGATTATGCTAGGGCAGCTCATTGTAGGAGACTAGCCACCTATAGAGACATCTGAATAAATACTTTATCACTGATCTGAGTGTATTACTCAATGGGAATATATTGCAAATGTATTTCCTTTCATTGATTGAAAGTGAAGTCCCTCGAGCACAGAGAAACCGAGAGTGGTTTGGAATAGTGGGATGAGGGCAGACAGAAGATGGAGGGATGAGAATTGGGAGGGGGTGGTGGCTGACACAGATTGTAGTTAGAGTAGACATGCCCAGAATAGCAATCCACGGGGTGCTTGGAAGTGGAGAGAAGCGCTCCACATCAAAACTACATGCCATCATTATAGAACTGAAGAAAACAAATGAAAGGGAAAATCAAAAAATGTATGTTCATATTTTCATTAGTCCACTGTTGATATGGGCCCAAAATGTTTTGCATTGTAAGCAGTTACATTTTCAAGATATTGGACTTTCAAGATGCAAAGTTTCACTGGCCACATCATTAATTAAAATTCATTCATTTTGAATTGTAGGAAGTAGAATTTAATTCAAAACAATTCAATTGAGATGTGAAACATGAAAGTCTCATTTGACAAATCTTATCAAAAAGATATGTCACTTATTAATGCAATGAATACACATACCATTTCAAATAGCATACTATCTTGATTATAATTCAAATGTGTTTTTTTCCTTGTCACGAGATGTTAGTGTTCCGTTCCATACTGCAGTTTGATCTAATGCATTCTGGGAAATTATTTAAATAATATAATTATAGACAACCCCCAACATGATCTTAGAATGTGACCACTAAAGAGTTTTAAAAAATGTAATGTTTCAACCTTATGCTAAATGGTATTGGTAACCATAGGCTATATGATGTCAAAATAAACATTACTATGGTGAATAATTCATTTAAATTTAAATTAATTTAATTAAATTCGACTTCCTTTCATTCAATTTCAATTAAAATTATTTTTACTTTGGGGTGTGGCCAATTAAAATTCAATTGAATTGGAATTAAAGAGCAATTTGCAGCCCAAGTCAGAATGAACCCCAACCCTGTCTCACACATCTGCAGGAAATGGAAATGGTGATACCACACCCTGGTAACCAACCATAACCCGTCCCTTCACTTAAAAAAAGAGAAAGACACTGGCATTTGCCTAATGCAGTTTCTATGGACCCCTGCAAAGTCAAGAGTTCATTTTCTCACGTTAAGCCTAACATTTCACAAAACTATACAAGGTGTCACAAGGCTGCCATTATTTAGACTGCTGGCTGACGGCAAAAATGTAATTAATTGTTCAGTAATTAAAGCTGCAATATGCAACTTTTTGGGCAACCAACCAAATTCACATAGAAATGTGAATTATAGATATGTCATTCTCATTGAAAGCAAGTCTAAGAAGCGGTAGATCTGGAAAGGGGGATATCTAGTCAGTTGAACAACTGAATGCATTCAACTGATATGTGTCTTCCGCATTTAACCCAACACCAATGAATAAGAGAGGTGAGGGGGCTGCCATAATCGACATCCACTTCTTCGGCGCACGGGGAACAGCGTGTTAACTGCCTCGCTCAGCGGCAGAACGACAGATTTTTCCCTCGTCAGCTCGGAGATTCGATCCAGCAACCGTTCAGTAACTAACCCAATGCGCTAACCACTTATCTGGTCTATATGCGCTATTTCTACGCTTCCTGTGCTTAAGTTACCTTTTGCATATTTTACTTTCGGTTTTGTACACCAGCTTCGAAACATCTGAAAATAAAATTTTGGTTTTGGAAAATATATTTCACAGCGGTTTAGATTGTACAACGATTCTCTACACGAAACTCTCTTGTTTTGTCATATAATCTGAAAATAGGCTAACTATTTTTTTTGCATAGTTCATCTTTAAAGTTGGAAATTCAAACATTGCATATTGTAAAATAAATGTTCGATCCAAAGCATACTAATTATTCAACTGTTCTGTATAGCCTATCTGAACCTATATGACATGAGCCATCCTTGCGCCTTCTCCCAGCTTGGATAGAAAGTTGTTCAGCAAAAACCCGTCTATTAATGCCAAATACTACAGTCCACCCTCAAAACACTAGCTTAGTATGGATTGTTTCATTACGCAGTGTAGCCTACTATCTATAGCTATACACTATTCAGCCGACATTAAACTTATATTTATACATATTTTATACAAATTATACATCAAATAGTCTAACAATGAGGAAAACGTAGTCATACATTTAGCCACTATTTATTGTTGAACTACACAAATGGGCTGCAATCAAGGTAAATGAATGTAAATCTAACCTGAGATACTCCCCTGGTCTTCTTAAATCCTCCTGAGACATTCATTTGTGAATTATATGTTCATTAAGCAGCACACAATTTAAACGTAGTCTTGAATGATGCATGACTAGATATACCAGAGATAAGGGACTGTTGATATTTGCATCTTCCAATGTATTGGCTGTCCAGTATACAGACGACCTGTCCCAGAAGTTCATATATGCCTACAATTAATCGATTTCTGTGACGTGTTGAAACAGGTGTTGTTAAGCGAGAGGCTCAATTAAATATGTTGCAGAATTGCTGTATTTGAACCACCCCTCCATTCTGCCCAGTTTTTGATGTTGCATTGGCAATCAAGTTGTTTTTAACCATCTCTCTAACTGTCGCTTCTCCGGAGAGATCATTTTCTAAACTAAACTCATAAAGAACTACCTTAGAACGAAGCATTATGCTCTCAGTCTGAAATGCGCATTGAAAACATAAACTCCACTTATTGCACTGGCGCCAGTGTAGCCTTGACGACAGCATTTGTTTACGGATGTCCCCTTACTTTCAATCAGTTCAATTGGGCCTATATGTTTTCCAAAGCTTAAGGCACTTTGATGAGTCACATTCTTGAAGCCCAAGAAACACATACTTCGTTTCATAGTAGGCTACATATAGAAATGAAAAAGGTTTATGAATACTTCGCTTCATAGTAGGCTACATATAGATATGAAAAAGGTTTATGAATACTTCGCTTCATAGTAGGCTACATATAGAAATGAAAAAGGTTTATGAATACTTCGCTTCATAGTAGGCTACATATAGAAATGAAAAAGGTTTATGAATACTTCGCTTCATAGTAGGCTACATATAGAAATTAAAAAGGTTTATGAATACTTTTTTGGAGGGTTACTGTCAAAATTATTTCTTGTAATATATATTTGTTTTAATAGACCGATGACCCACAGGGGTGTCCGGTACGCCATTCACGAACACACGCAGAGAGTTGCGCACCACACTCCTATCTGTCTCTGTCCTTGAGCAGTGTGTGCAGACATACAGATAAGTCCTGGTATTGAGCTGTTGCTGCCTCTTCTTCCGGTAGGGGGTAGCCTATTGAACAAACAGGACCCGTCTCCGAGTCTGGCCCGTTTGGGACTCAGAGCAGCAAAGACCCATCCCCCGATGCTACTGCTGCATCTCCATCTGATCCAGGCACCGCACCTGCCGCCAACGTTATCAATTGCGTATCATGGAAATACAGCAAGGACGCACTTTTGCCTAGACCGAACATCAGAGTCTAGGTAGGCTGTGGATAGTGGTAGATGAATGGATGAATGAATGGACGGGCGGGCTATTGTTACTGCAACCTGGCAGTGCATTTGGAAGAACCATAGATGATAAAACATTAATGGTGAGACTAATGAGAAGGTATGAGAGGGCTACAAAGGACCAGGATTCGGAAAGTGTCTGTTATGCGTTATTGCAAAACAGACACTTGGTGGTGTGAGTTATAACCGGTACGGTTGTTGTGCTGAACCCCCCCCCCCCCCCCTACCAGAATCATCCCCCCTCCTCGCGTTCTTCATTGATGCGACTTGTTTGCTAGTTGAGATTTCTGCTCTTCTCTCCGTTGTCAGTTCAGCGTACATTTCACTGATCTTAGTAGCAGAAAGCATTTTTGTCTGCAGTTTTCGGTTTGGCTATTTGTTTCAAGTGTACGTGGCGGTTCTAGCTTGTATGGCACCCTGGGATTGACCCCCCTGTCCCCATAAGAGAACCCTTTGAAGAACCCATGTTGGTTCTTTCCACAGAGGGTTCTACCTGGAACCCAAAATAGTTCTCCTATGGGGACAGACAAGGAATCATTTTGGAACCCTTTTTTCTAAGAGTGCAGGCAATCAGAGGTTTGGGTAAAGACAGACTTATCAATAACATCCCTGTATATACTGTATGTGTGCATAGTGTAAAGGTGCATGTCTTTTAGGCTTCCTATTACATGGTTTGTATTTTCATATTTAGGCCTATTATTTACTTATTATACATTTACTGATGATTTTGTACAGTTTTTAATGAGACTTTATATGGAGCCTATTGGTAAGCACCACAAGGCTACTCCATACCACAACGGCAAGTTATAGTGTGTGTTGTTGTTTCAATTTGTATCAGATAGGACACAATACATTTGAGATGTTATTTACAGTGCATTCGGAAAGTATTCAGACCCCTTGACATTTTTCACATTTTGTTATGTTACAGCCTTATTCTAAAATGGCTTAAATAAAAACTGTTCCTCATGAATCTACACACAACACTCCATAATGACAATGCAAAAACTGGTTTTTAGAAATGTTTGCAAATGTATCATCATATTTACATAAGTATTCAGACCCTTTACTCAGTACTTTGTTGAAGAACCTTTGGCAATGATTACTGCCTCAAGTCTTCTTGGGTATGATGCTACAAGCTTGGAACACCTGTGTTTGGGGAGTTTCTCCCATTTTTCTCTGCAGATCCTCTCAAGCTCTGTCAGGTTGGATGGGGAGCATCGCTGCACAGCTGTTTTCAGGTCTTTCCAGAGATGTGCGATCAGGATCAAGTCTGGGCTCTGGCTGGGCCACTCAAGAACATTCAGAGACTTGTCCCGAAGTCACTCCTGCATTGTCTTGGCTGTGTGCTTAGGGTCGTTGTCCTGTTGGAAGGTGAACCTTCGCCCCAGTCTGAGGTCCTGAGAACTCTGGAGCAGGTTTTTCATCAAGGGTCTCACTGTACTTTGCTCCGTTCATCTTTCCCTCGATCCTGACTCCCTGCCACTGAAAAACATCCCCACAGCATGATGCTGCCACCACCATGCTTCACCGTAGGGAGGGTGCCAGGTTTCCTCCAGACGTGACGCTTGGCATTCAGGCCAAAGAGTTCAATCTTGGTTTCATCAGACCAGAGAATCTTGTTTCTCGTGGTCAGAGAGTCCTTTAGGTACCTTTTGGCAAACTCCAAGAGGGCTATCATGTGCCTTTTACTGAGGAGTGGCTTCCGTCTGGCCACTGTACCATAAAGGCCTGCTTGGTGGAGTGCTGCAGAGATGGTTATCCTTCTGGAAGGTTCTCCCATCTCCACAGATGAACTCTGGAGCTCTGCCAGAGTGAACATTGGGTTCTTGGTTACCTCCCTGACAAAGGTCCTTCTCCTCCAATTGCTCAGTTCAGCCTGGGCAACCAGTTCTAGGAAGAGTCTTGGTGGTTCCAAACTTCTTCCATTTTAGTATGATGGAGGCCATTGAGTTCTTGGGGACCTTCAATGCTCCAAAAATGTTTTGGTACCCTTCCCCAGATCTGTACCTCGACACAATCCTGTCTCGGAGCTCTACGGACAGTTCCTTCGACCTCTTGGCTTGGTTTTGCTCTGACATCCACTGTCAACTGTTGGACCTTGTATAGAAAGGTGTATGCCTTTCCAAATCATGTCCAAAGAATTCAATTTACTTCAGGTGGACTCTAATAAAGTTATTTAGTCATTTTGAGTCTCATAGCAAAGGGTCTGAATACTGATGTAAATAAGATATATATATATATATATATATATACATTTACATTTAAGTCATTTAGCAGACGCTCTTATCCAGAGCGACTTACAAATTGGTGCTTTCACCTTATGACATCCAGTGGAACAGCCACTTTACAATAGTGCATCTAGGTCTTTTAAGGGGGGGGGGGGGAGAAGGATATATATATATATATATATTTAAATAGATTTGCAAACATTTGTTTTGTCATTATAGGGAATTGTGTGTAGATTGATGAGGAAAACACTTCCTTGTATTAATTTTAGAATAAGGCTGTAATGTAACAAAATGTGGAAAAGGGGAAGGGGTCTGAATACTTTTTCAAAATAAATAAGGATTTACAAGTAGTATGTGCATGTTTGTGTGAGTAGATGGATTCCAGGATACTAAAGTCCTCTATGAATATATGTTCTTCACTCCCTCATGTCTGTGTGGCTTCTTAAGTGAAGAGTGTGTGTGTGATCTCACATAATGTGTTTATGTGTGTGTGTGTGTGTTTGTATGGATGGATTCACGTGTGTGTGTGCGATCTCTTATAATAATAGCGCATGTGTTTCCAGACGGGCCAAAATGAGCAACGACTACGAGGCATCAGTCACCCCCAGCTGGCTGACCTCTGACCCCACTGTCTGGTCCAGCAGCAGAGACGGATTCACAGATAACGCCACTTACCCACCTATGGGCTCTTTCCCCCCACTGCCCCCTCTCCTGGTCAATCCCTGGGACATCTTGCTGTGCTCCTCAGGGACCCTCATCGCCTGTGAAAACGCCCTGGTGGTACTGGTGATCTGGCAGAACCCGGCTCTGCGTGCCCCCATGTTCCTGCTGATCGGCAGCCTGGCCCTGGCTGACCTCCTGGCTGGTCTGGGCCTGGTGCTCCACTTCACCTTGGCCTACCTGCTGAGGTCTGACTCGGCCCAGCTGCTGACTGTTGGTCTGGTGGTGGCCTCCTTCTCAGCCTCCGTCTTCAGCCTGCTGGCCATCACCATAGACCGTTACCTGTCACTCTACTACGCCCTGACCTACAACTCAGAGCGTACCGCCGCCTTCACCTACACCATGCTGGTCCTCCTCTGGGGCCTGTCTCTCTGTCTGGGCCTACTTCCCGTCACGGGGGTGAACTGCCTGGCGGAGGAGTCGACATGCAGCGTGGTGCGCCCCCTGACTAAGAACAATGTGGCGGTGCTGTCCGTATCCTTCCTCCTGCTGTTCGGCCTCATGCTGCAGCTGTACGTGCAGATCTGTAAGATCGTCATGCACCACGCCCACCAGATCGCCTTGCAGCATCACTTCCTGTCCGCCTCGCCCCACTACGTCACAACCAGGAATGGCGTGTCCACGCTGGCCATCATCCTGGGGACTTTTGCCGCCTGCTGGATGCCCTTCACCGTCTACTCACTGGTCGCCGACTACACGTACCCACCTCTCTACACATACGCCACCCTGGTGCCCGCCACCTACAACTCAGTCATCAACCCAGTGATCTATGCCTTCAGGAACCAGGACATCCAGAAGGCTCTGTGGCTGGTGTGTTGTGGCTGTATACCGGCCAGGGTGGCCCACAGGGCCCGGACCCCTAGCCACGTCTGACCCAGACCCAGGTCCCGGGAGGGAAGGAGAGAGGTGCCCTGGGCAGAGGGAGGAAGGCAGACAGGCAGCCTGGGCTCAGGCAGGTGGCTGGAAAGGAAGGTCTGCGTGCATAGTCATTTTAGCTGCTTTTACTGATGTGGGCTTTTTTCCTCAAAAGGATTGAGAGATTATTATTAGATTATTAAAGATTGTGCCACTTTCCGAAACATCAGATAAAGGGCTCGTGTGTGTGTGTACAAAAATATAGGATGTCACACGGACAGAGAAGGAGGAAGAGAGGAGGAGAAGTGGAGTGAGGGATGACAGAGGTGGGGTGATTATCAAGATGCATACAAGATGAAGTCGGGCTGAGGGCTCAATCACCTTGTCTCGCTGCTGCACTCTGAACGTGCCTTGCAAGACAGATAACCATGGGAGGCTAAAAATAGCCCGGGTGCTCTGTGATCCGCACGCCGTGCGTCCGACACAGACTCCATGCAAAGAAACAAAGCCGCGGAGGCGGAGAGCGGGCACCTATCTTCCCCTCCCTCCCTCCTTCCATCCACTTTTATTTCTCTTCATCTCTCCCTATTGGCCTTTAAAGCCCCCACCCTCGAGCATGTGAGATAGTAGGTTATTATGATGTTCTATTTGCTTTCCATTCTGAGGTGACAACAGCCTCAGGAAGGAAAGTCCCCTGATACCTGTAGCACACACCATTAACCCTCCAAATGCCTTTAGTTTATGTTAAGGCCAGGCTTTGATCGTTTTGATATCTGTCTTATCCCTCCACTTCTTCATACATAAACAGGTCAACTAATCATACCTATTTCATTGGGCATTGCAGGCACATTGGGTAGGCAGGCTGACTGTTCTTGAATGTAGAGTGTGAAATGTTCCCTCTGTGAATCGAGTTGGTTGTTCAAGCGACTCAGTTTGCAGTTAGACCAGCTGGGTGTTGTTGCAACTGAATGTATTTTTATATTAATTTGATCTCTTAGCCTGTCCATTAGGTTATGGAAACGCCTGGTCCTCACCCCAACCTTCAACCTGCATGTTGCATAGGACTGTAATGTAAACCGTTTCCCCTAATAGCCAGGCCTGTTGGCTAAACCCTCACTATCACTCTTCCCCTCTCCCCACCTGTTATAATAAAATCAGTCAGTCACACTCAGGTCTAATACATTATCCTAATATGTGGTTTGTGAATTTAAAAAGCACTCTAAAATATAAAGTAGCAATCATATTTGTTTTCTTTTTTCATGAAAATGGCATCATCAGCAGTCCACCTTCAATAGTCTTCTAATTGCTACTCTGTTCCTCATCCTGTTGCGAAAAAAAAACCCTGAATGCAATAATCTATGAATGCTGAGCCAATCAGAAAAATGTATGATCATTGAAATTCATAATGTACATATAAAATATAGACCCCTAAACCCACCCCTCTCTTTCCCTATACCACATCTATGACTGGCCATATCCAGATGACCAATATCCTAAGTGACAGACCCTGGCACAATGTCTGGTTCAGATCTTTGGATAGCAAGAAAGGAGAGAGCAGTGACAAGTCTTGTTGTTCCAGCTTTGGATGTCTCCTGCCTCCTAGAACCACTTCCTTACCCTGGCTGACAAATGCCCACCACCCCTGACCCTAGCCAGTGTTAAATCGGCTGCTTGCCAATTCCTCCTGATTCGCTCACACCGAGTCACGATCGAACCCAGGACTTTTCTAGCACACGTGATCGCCCTCCTTGTCAACGTACCAACCATTTGAGCTATCGAAAAATATGTAAGGCAGTAGCTCCATCGGTGATATTTCACTAGCTGTGGAGTGAGTTTACGGTACACGTTCTTAAGCGCTTCCAGATCCTCATTCTACCCCGTCATATCAGCACGCAGCAGTAACTACGTGTTAGTTACTTCATGGACCGATAGAAATACTCTGTCAGCAATAACAGCCTCTTCCCAGTAACATGACCACCTCCAGCATGATGATATACGACGACAACAACCAACAGCCCTTCTGCGATGCCTAGCAGAGTCCTTATACACCAGGCCCAAACAAGGACTCAACTTCCCAAGACTTGTGCTGTATGTGATTTCTCCAAATGGGAAATCAGATCTTGACTTATGTGTTTTGTTTTTGAAAATGTGAATGGGACAGGATACTGACTGCCACCGCCCAGTATTCTGTCATTAGTCATTACAATGTCACTGCCTTTTTTTATTCTGAATCTCCTGCTCTATTCTCTGGCTATGGTCTTCTTCAATATCTTACAATGAATGAAATTGGACTCGGTAAGAAAATATCTTACAAGTTTTCAGTTGCATCTGCCTTTGTGAACCTAAGCGTCTGTGAATAAGGAAAATGTTTCTGTGCATTTGAGTTGCATGGCCCCTGAGTGTGTGTGTGATCTGTGTACTTCTATGGCTTGTATGGGGGTTTGTGATCAGCAGCACAGACCTCCTGTATATCTGTCTCCATGGGGACAGTGGCTCTGAGGACTTACTTCCAGTGTGACCCTTTGACCTCAGAGGAAATTGTTTGCTTGTCTTCCTATCATTCTGAGAGAAGTGACCTTCTGAGAGAAGTGACAAATTCCACCACAGGAATGAAATAGAGAAGGATATGTTTAAATGAATAGTAGAAGCAAAGCTAGTCCTGTATGTTGTACGTGTGCAACGGCTGACTCTGAGCCGTAGTGAGGGGTTAAGGCAACGCCGTCACGTGACTGATGGAAA
The DNA here is from genome assembly GCF_034236695.1 of Oncorhynchus nerka. NCBI lineage: Eukaryota > Metazoa > Chordata > Actinopteri > Salmoniformes > Salmonidae > Oncorhynchus > Oncorhynchus nerka. The sequence goes on along the minus strand of NC_088401.1, from coordinate 19,028,678 downwards.
AATAACCTATATTGTTATCACAGGTTCTGGTGGCTCTTCACAGACAAACAATAATACCAAGAAAACACTCTCCTTTACCTTTGAAGAATAATCTATTTTGTTATATTTATTGAAAGTCTCTCTTTTTTTTTCTCAGGGTTGTCTCGCCTGAATTATGATGTATCCAAAGTATCTTGTATTTTAATGCGCTGTAGAGCCTCTCCTGAATGAATTGGTAAAGAAATGATTGTTTATTTTGTATGGCATTCTGTTGACCAATTAGATTCTGTAAATAGAGCATGCTTATCATTATAGGGGTGTTCTGACATCACGTATGGTGCTACCTGCTGCAGGATCCAAGGGGGACTCAGGTGCACCGTATTAGAATGACATCAAATTTGACCACCTTTTATTGTAATTTTACAGTCTGTGTACATTTCCATCCCTAGCCCCTTCCCCCAATCCCACCCCCTTCTTTAGGCAGATCTGCAAAGTCTGGATAGGTGAATGCAGTATGGCATATACTTTACTTAGCAGATTAGCCTGTTGGAGGGTTAGATGGTGCTGTCACAGTACTGCTTACACCTACCCCAAACCTTGAGGATCTGCCAGACCAATGAGCTAAGGGCTAGGGGCGGAAATGGAACCGGGCCTACCTTGTTTGATGAATGTTCTCTCATGTACAGTAATGTCAATCTTTCATGATTCACGATGAGCTTTCATAGGTGAAAACAAGGGCTTCACATTATTGAGTAGACAAAGGAACCACTCGTGTGTGAGTTTGATACAGTACTTCTCTGTTAGGAATACATATTCATCTAATGTTAAACTATTATTGTGCAGTGTAATTGCACCGTAAAGTGTCATATTGAACTGAGATGTGGTTGGAGGGATTTCTACTGTGGCCAGTGGTTTCAAGCATTGTGGGTGAATCATGTGGTTTGGGGGGTATGGTACCCCGATCCAGAGCTAAATACAAGTCTTTTAACACCTCTATGGGTTTCAGAATGTGTGGGGCAGGGGACCCTACAGTACAGCATCTTGTGTAGACGTATACTCTGTGTTAAATGTAAAATGCACTTTATTTTTTGGAAGAAAAACAACATACAGGTATTTAGCTTACGTTGATTGGACTAAATAGTTTCTGGTATCTTTTAATTGTCATTGTATTAGACTAAGCAGAGGTGATTTGATGAAGTTGAAATGTTGCTGGAATAGTGGAAGCAGCTCCTGTTGTCTTTGTGACTAGAGGTAACTCTCTGTGGTTCTAAATCAATAGTTGTTCAGTAGTCCTAAAATGTCAGAAACATTAACTTGCTTGACCTGCTGTAGGTCATGTAACTGTTTGTTACAATCAATATGCTTTGTGGTCTTCACCAGACAGAGGTTTCTCTCTGGTTTTGTGATGAAACAAAGGTCTGGTTGAGTTTATTCTGCCACTGTGTCTTCTCATTGTCTCGGCCTTTAGGCCTACAGTATATATCACAGTGTCAAGGCATATGAACTAACAGGTTACAGAGCAAACAATGCAATTATCACAACACATAGGTTGGAATGTGGCTTTTCTCTCTGGCTTGGCTTCCCCAGTGATTTTACCCACGCACCACTACTAGTTTGGGGAAATACAATTAACTATTGAGTTGGAAAATGTACTGTGGATACAAATATCCTTGTGAGCTTCCCAAGCCCATGTTGCTTAGGGTTAACAGCATAAATTGTATATCAATAATATTATACTGAACAAAAATGTAAAAAACTTGTAAAGTGTTGGTCCCCTGTTAAATGAACTTAAATAAAATATCCCAGAAATGTTTAATGCTCACAAAAAGCTTATTTCGCACAAGTTTTTTTGCACTAATTTGTTTACATTTCTGTTAATGAGCATTTCTCCTTTGCCAAGATAATCCATCCACCTAACAGGTGTGGCATATCAAGAAGCTGATTAAACAGCATGATCATTACACAGGTGCACCTTGTACTGGGGACATTAAAAGGCCACTCTGAAATGTGCAGTTTTGTCACAGATTTGAGGGCGCGTTCAATTGGCATACTGACTGCAGGAATGTCCACCAGAGCAGGAATGTCCACCAGAGCAGGAATGTCCACCAGAGCAGGAATGTCCACCAGAGCAGGAATGTCCACAGAGCAGGAATGTCCACCAGAGCAGGAATGTCCACCAGAGCAGGAATGTCCACCAGAGCAGGAATGTCCACCAGAGCTAGTGCCAGATAATTTAATGCGGGTTCTTCACTTGTAGGAGTATTACTGACTGTAATAAAGCCCTTTTGTGGGGAAAAACCCATTCTGATTGGCTGGGCCTGGCTCCCAAGTAATGAATTTGTAGTGAATTTCCATGAATAAAATAAATAAACAACAGAACAGTCTCAACAGCCAATTATTGCAGGATATCCAAGGACATGCATTCATGTGAAATCCAAAGATCAGGGCCTAATCAATTCATTTCAATTGACTGATGTCCTTCTACGAACTGTAACTCAGTAAAATCTTTTAAATGATTACATGTTACGTTTATATTTTTGTTCAGTGTACATGTATTGTATCACACCCTCTAAACTTATTCCACAGATCCCTTGGCCAAATTACTGGAATCTGTTGGGAATATTAATAAAAAAAATACTGCTCCCCACTTTGAGAACCCCTGCACTAACTGAGATATTGTAAGACATTGTGTGAACAAGGTGTATATTTTTCCAAGGTGTTAGCTGTAACTTTGTATTGCTTTGGTTAGTTTACTGAATTGAGATCTTGTTAATTTTATATTAAAATAATGTGCTGTGTATGAAAAACAAAACCCCTGTGTTGGTTTGGTTTGTTTATCCTCCCTCTGCATCCGTTGGCTCAGTGCCTCCCGCCGCTCCTCTGTTCCCATGGTGACTCCCTTCTTAGCTGGGTCAGTGCTATCCGGAATCCCAGTAACAATCATTCTTAAATGACCCTAGCCCTATTCTGAACCTTTACCTTAACCATTTTAAATTTCAACTTCAATAGGGTAGGGACGTCCCAAAGATCCTGGCTAGCAATACTGTTACCATGGAAACTGCTGTGTCAGTGTCAGCACCGTGTTGTCTCCATGACAACAGTGCAACAGGAAAGAGACGCAGACACAACATTGTGAATATCAATTGTTATTCCTCATATTTGTATTTATTCTCAGGGTCACAGAGTTCAACGTTTACAGAGTTCACACTAAAAATAACCATGACAACCCTAAACACAATCCAATCTATTCTTCATCTTCCATATCTCTGCTAGACATCACTAAGCGATTAGACAGCTGTTATCCATTAAGCCTCCTTTCATCCTTCCCTATCTCCAATCAGACGCTCTCACAACACAAACTCACTCACTCACTCACTCACTCACTCACTCACTCACTCACTCACTCACTCACTCACTCACTCACTCACTCACTCACTCACTCACTCACTCACTCACTCACTCACTCTACGTTCCAATATCCATACTAGAGTACCACTTAGAAGGAAACGATGCTGGCTGTGCATCCTCCTAAGTGTAGCACATGGGGTAATGTTCGAGTGTGGATGATGGAATACAGCCTCCCTCTCAGGCCACTCCCTCACACACACCTGTCGCCTTCAGAAGGAACACAGTAGGAAAACGCTTTCAAAACATCTTCTCCCATTTGTTCCAACAAAACCCTGACGAGCACAGTCCACACGCGGTTCCTTCTGAACGCTACCCTGACCAGCACAGTCCACACGGTTCCTTCTGAACGCTACCCTGACCAGCACAGTCCACACGGTTCCTTCTGAACGCTACCCTGACCAGCACAGTCCACACGGTTCCTTCTGAACGCTACCCTGACCAGCACAGTCCACACGGTTTCTTCTGAACGCTACCCTGACCAGCACAGTCCACACGGTTCCTTCAGAACGCTACCCTGACCAGCACAGTCCACACGGTTCCTTCAGAACGCTACCATGACCAGCACAGTCCACACGGTTCCTTCTGAACGCTACCCTGACCAGCACAGTCCACACGGTTCCTTCAGAACGCTACCCTGACCAGCACAGTCCACACGGTTCCTTCAGAACGCTACCCTGACCAGCACAGTCCACACGGTTCCTTCAGAACGCTACCCTGACCAGCACAGTCCACGCTGTTTCTTTTGACTTCTCTTCATCTTCCTGTTGCTATAATCTACACATAAAAATTGGTCTCAGTCCTAGATGAAGTGTTTCAGTAAAAACATTAGAAAAAAGACGTAGACTGTCTTCCCAAGGGGGGGTTCTCTAAGTAAGGCCCTTATTAAGACTGTAACTATACATGAGATGAGTGCCACTCCTGGGGTGCCACAAACAGGGCTTTACTAGTGTTATTATGGATAACATATTATACAGAGACACACTGTGGTCTCCTGGGGTGTATTCAAGATGCCCCGAGCATTGCTTGAGAGTTTTAAAATGTTAACAGTAATAGTATTGAATTGAACATTTAGTTGCAATTAGTGTCAGTATAGCAGCTGAACTGGATAGTGTGCATCTTGAGTACACCGCTAGAGGTCCAGTTCTGGACCCTTCAGCGGCTGATGCAGGAGTCTGATTTACCAGCAGTGCTACATGTGACCAGGGGTCACCCAGCTTATATCATGTACAAATACATCCTGTATGTGTGTGTTTTTGTTTATGTTTTGTTGGTATATATACACTGAGTGTACAAAACAAAACATGCACTAAATTCTGCTTACTATGCATGCACTGCAGTTTGTGGAAACTATAGACAACTGTTCTCTTTATAATGACAGTATATACACTGAATGTACAAAACATGCTCTTTCTGTGACATAGACTGACCAGGTGAATCCAGGTGAAAGCTATAATCCCTTATTGATGTCACCTGTTAAATCCCCTTCAATCAGTATCGGTATAGGGGAGGAGCCAGGTTAAAGAAGGATTTTTAAGCCTTGAGACAATTGAAACATGGATTGTGTATGTGTGCCAATGAGAGGGTGAATGGGCAAGACAAAAAAATGTAAGTGCCTTTGAACGGGTATGGTAGTAGGTGCCAGGCGCACATGTTTGTGTCAAGAACTGCAACACTGCTGGGTTTTTCACACTCAACAATTTTAACATGTATCATGAATGGTTCACCACCCAAAGGACATCCAGCACCTTGTAGAGTCCATGCTCCTACGAATTGAGGCTGTTCTGAGGGCAAAAGGAGGAGGGGGGGTGCAACTTGATATTAGGAATGTGTTATTCATGTTTAGTACACTCAGTGAACCATTTAGTGGTTTATTTTTTGTGTGGATGTGAACGTGCACATGTATGTGCTTTTCAGCTTTTGAGTGAGTGATGTGTGTGTGTGTGTGTGTGTGTGTGTGTGTGTGTGTGTGTGTGTTAGTCGGACCAGTCGTTCTCTTCCAGCTCTGAGTCATCTTCGGAGTCGGAGTACTCGACAGCGATGCGTCTGGAGAGGATGGTGGCCACGTCGTTCCCTACAGGCTCTCTCTTAGCCTGCTGTTCCTGCTGCTCCTGACCCTTTTTCAACTGGATACCTACAGCCAGGGAGAGAGACAGTTAGATACACTTCAACTAGATACCTACAGCCAGGGAGAGAGACAGTTAGACACACTTCAACTAGATACCTACAGCCAGGGAGAGAGACAGTTAGACACACTTCAACTAGATACCTACAGCCAGGGAGAGAGACAGTTAGACACACTTCAACTAGATACCTACAGCCAGGGAGAGAGACAGTTAGACACACTTCAACTGGATACCTACAGCCAGGGAGAGAGACAGTTAGACACACTTCAACTGGATACCTACAGCCAGGGAGAGAGACAGTTAGACACACTTCAACTGGATACCTACAGCCAGGGAGAGAGACAGTTAGACACACTTCAACTGGATACCTACAGCCAGGGAGAGAGACAGTTAGACACACTTCAACTGATACCTACAGCCAGGAGAGAGACAGTTAGACACACTTCAACTATATACCTACAGCCAGGGAGAGAGACAGTTAGACACACTTCAACTAGATACCTACAGCCAGGGAGAGAGACAGTTAGACACACTTCAACTAGATACCTACAGCCAGGGAGAGAGACAGTTAGACACACTTCAACTAGATACCTACAGCCAGGGAGAGAGACAGTTAGACACACTTCAACTAGATACCTACAGCCAGGGAGAGAGACAGTTAGACACACTTCAACTAGATACCTACAGCCAGGAGAGAGACAGTTAGACACACTTCAACTAGATACCTACAGCCAGGGAGAGAGACAGTTAGACACACTTCAACTAGATACCTACAGCCAGGGAGAGAGACAGTTAGACACACTTCAACTAGATACCTACAGCCAGGGAGAGAGACAGTTAGACACACTTCAACTGGATACCTACAGCCAGGGAGAGAGACAGTTAGACACACTTCAACTAGATACCTACAGCCAGGGAGAGAGACAGTTAGACACACTTCAACTAGATACCTACAGCCAGGGAGAGAGACAGTTAGACACACTTCAACTAGATACCTACAGCCAGGGAGAGAGAGACGGGTTAGGCAGTCAGCCAGCCAGCCAGCCAGTCAGTCAAACAGACAGACAGAAAATGAAGGTTCGGTTTGCATGGCCCGTGGCCCAAGGTTGGCCCAACTTGCTCATTTTAGATCATTCCATTGGTCCTAAAGAGAAATCTCCCCCACCCCGGGGCACCAGGTAATGCAAAACAAACAAACACACACACACACACACACACACACACACATACACACACACAGAATAGCTCTGCCACAGAGACAGGTGGGTTAGATATAGATAGGCAGTCTTACCCATGCGTATGGCAGCCAGCAGATCACTACGAGCATCATTAACAGGCTGGGCATTGTGGGGCACGGAGGACATCTTGGGAGTGGTAGAGTAGGAGGAGCCTGGAGGAGGGGGCGGAGGCATTGGGGGAATTGGAGCCACCAGCGACCCAGCGATTGGCGGTGGGGGCAGGGCATAGACACCAACTGATCCCATTAGACCTGGAAGAGGAAGTGGGCCTCCGGGGGGCGTGGCAAAGGCAGATTGTGCAGATGGCATGAGAGGAGCAGGAGGAGGGGAGCCGTTTCCATATCCCTCCATACTGAGAGAGAGAGGGACAGATGGAGGGTGAACATGAGGCATTATATTAATCATCATAAACCATTTCAGAAATAAAAATATCATATGTTAATCAGCCTCTCCACAAAAACATCTCACATATAACCATGATAATCCTACCATATCAACATCTCACATATAACCATGATAATCCTACCATACCAACATCTCACATATAACCATGATAATCCTACCATACCAACATCTCACATATAACCATGATAATCCTACCATACCAACATCTCACATATAACCATGATAATCCTACCATACCAACATCTCACATATAACCATGATAATCCTACCATATCAACATCTCACATATAACCATGATAATCCTACCATACCAACATCTCACATATAACCATGATAATCCTACCATACCAACATCTCACATATAACCATGATAATCCTACCATATCAACATCTCACATATAACCATGATAATCCTACCATACCAACATCTCACATATAACCATGATAATCCTACCATATCAACATCTCACATATAACCATGATAATCCTACCATACCAACATCTCACATGTAACCATGATAATCCTACCATACCAACATCCTCTGACAAGTTCAAGAAGAACAGGGTGGAATTATTACCAGAGTTAGACAGGTCACAGACGAGTCATGTCAAGACCAAAGCAGAGGTCCGTGTTTGGGTTTTGAGTGTACCAGTGCAGTACTTGGCTTGTATGGGATGACAGTACATTACAGAGCCAACTGCTAAACTCCAGAGAGGGTAAAGCCTGTTGTTCATCATCAGATCTAATCCAAACCAATAGCACATTAAACACAACAAACCCTGGAGCTGGGGCAGAGCCAACTGCTAAACTCCAGAGAGGGTAAAGCCTGTTGTTCATCATCAGATCTAATCCAAACCAATAGCACATTAAACACAACAAACCCTGGAGCTGGGGCAGAGCCAACTGCTAAACTCCAGAGAGGGTAAAGCCTGTTGTTCATCATCAGATCTAATCCAAACCAATAGCACATTAAACACAACAAACCCTGGAGCTGGGGCAGAGCCAACTGCTAAACTCCAGAGAGGGTAAAGCCTGTTGTTCATCATCAGATCTAATCCAAACCAATAGCACATTAAACACAACAAACCCTGGAGCTGGGGCAGAGCCAACTGCTAAACTCCAGAGAGGGTAAAGCCTGTTGTTCATCATCAGATCTAATCCAAACCAATAGCACATTAAACACAACAAACCCTGGAGCTGGGGCAGAGCCCCAACAAAAGAGCGTACATGGGTTTGTTTGGTGTCCCTGTGCACATGTCAATGAATGTTAATGTTTATTTGAGTGCATATATGCATCAATCTGTCTGCCAGTGTGTTTATTCATGTGCACTCTCTGACCTGTAGTCCACAGGTCGTAGAGACATGGATCCATTCATGTTCTCAATGGGAGGGAGACGGGGTGTAGCATTGTGGGGGCGACCCAGGTTGTATCCCCTGTAGGCATGGTCCAGAGTGGCGTTTCCCTGAGCAGCCAGCTGAGCAGCCAGGAGACTGGGAGGCGGGCCGGAGTACGTGTGCGCGTGACCAGCATGATTGGTTGAGTGAGGGTAGTGGCGTTGGTGGTGGTCAGGCCCAAGACCCCTAAGAGAGAGAGGGAGGAAGATGGAGACAACATTTTACAGAATGGCCAGCAGGGGGAGTAAGAGGACTGTCACGTCTCCTTGAACAGCTGACAGAGACTAAATTATCATAGTACTGGGGGAAACCCCTTATTTCCACTGGGGGAAACCCCTTATTTCCCCCCTTATTTCCACTGGGGGAAACACCTTATTTCCACTGGGGGAAACCCCTTATTTAAAACCCCTTATTTCCACTGGGGGAAACCCCTTATTTCCACTGGGGAAAACACCTTATTTCCACTGGGGAAAACCACTTATTTCCACTGGGGGAAACACCTTATTTCCACTGGGGGAAACACCTTATTTCCACTGGGGGAAACACCTTATTTCCACTGGGGGAAACGCCTTATTTCCACTGGGGGAAACCCCTTATTTAAAACCCCGTATTTCCACTGGGGGAAACACCTTATTTCCACTGGGGAAAACACCTTATTTCCACTGGGGGAAACCCCTTATTTCCACTGGGGGAAACCCCTTATTTCCACTGGGGGAAACCCCTTATTTCCACTGGGGAAAACACCTTATTTCCACTGGGGGAAACACCTTATTTCCACTGGGGAAACCCCTTATTTCCACTGGGGGAAACCCCTTATTTCCAATAGAAATCTATTATACAGAAAAGTAATTATTCCATACTTTAAAAAAAACATTTGATATGTTATCTTATTAAAGAATCTTTGTTTTATGTCAACTCTTCATTGACCTCATCATGCAAGTATGTATGTAACTGTGTGTATTTGGACTGGCCTCATCTCAGGGGATAGTGATCCCTCGCAGGTGGCCCCCCGGTGGAGAGAGTGTGTGTGGTGGTGGTCAGGCCTCAGCTCCTTATCCAGGGCCAACATATTCCACTCCTGGCGACGGTTACGAGCCTTACGCACCTTCTTCACCTCCCTCTGCAACGTCCCGTCCACACAACGCTTCTGCTCCTGCGAGGAGAGACATATTAGTGGAGACGGAGGAGGAAGAGAAAGAGAAGAAGGGAGAGATTGTTTTGCTTACTTTGTTCTTCCTCTTCTCCTTCCTCTTGTCTTCCGTGTCCCGCAGCATCTTCTCTCTCCACAGGTCGAAGAAGTAGGAGGGGTCAGTGTAGAACTTCAGCCCCTCCTTGTGGTCATCCCTACAGAGTCAAAGGGCAAACGCGGGTCAGGGTTTGTGGGAAATGAAGTCCACAACATTCTATTATGAGACTACAAAACAAGATCAGGTGAGGAATTTGACTCTGGGTTAAGACTGCCCTGGGTAGGAAACATTAGACAGATCATAGAAAGGGAGGGGGAGAGAACACACCTATATTTGGAGAGGATGTTGAGAGGTGGAGGTTTGTTACTCAGGTTGTACATCTCCTTGACAGGGATGGGAACGCTCCTCGTGGATACCACCTGCTGGTCCTGGGCGGTACTGCTCTTAAAAGCCTTCTTCATGTTGATGTCCTGCAGAGAGACTGAGGACAGAGAAAGAGGACAAACAAAGAGCGAGAGAGAGAGAGGACACATAAATAGAAGTAGAGAGAGGGTTAGGGAGAGGGGGATAAACAGGGTGTGAGAGAGAGGGTTAGGGAGAGGGGGATAAACAGGGGTGAGAGGGGGATAGAGGGTGAGAGAGAGGATTAGGGTTAGGGAGAGGGGGATAAACAGGGTGTGAGAGAGAGGGGGGATAGACAGGGGGAGAGAGGGTTAGGGAGAGGGGGATAAACAGGGTGTGAGAGAGAGAGGGTTAGAGGAGAGGGGGATAAACAGGGTGTGAGAGAGGGTTAGGGAGAGGGGGATAGACAGGGTGTGAGGGTGTGAGAGGGTTAGGGAGGAGAGGGGATAAACAGGGTGTGAGAGAGGGTTAGGGAGAGGGGATAGACAGGTGTGAGAGAGGGTGAGGGGGAGAGGGTGGGGTTAGGGGGAGAGAGGGTTAGGGAGGGGGATAAACAGGGTGTGAGAGAGGGTTAGGGGAGAGGGGGATAAACAGGGTGTGAGAGAGAGGGTTAGGGAGAGGGGGATAAACAGGGTGTGAGAGAGGGTTAGGGAGAGGGGGGGGGATAGACAGGGTGAGAGAGAGAGGGTTAGGGAGAGGGGGGATAGACAGGGTGTGAGAGAGAGGGTTAGGGAGAGGGGGATAAACAGGGTGTGAGAGAGAGGGTTAGGGAGAGGGGGATAGGGGAAGACAGGGTGTGAGAGAGAGGGTTTAGAGGGGGGAGAGGGGGATAGACAGGGTGTGAGAGAGGGTTAGGGAGAGAGGGGATAGACAGGGTGTGAGAGGGTTAGAGGAGGGTTAGGGGAGAGGGGGATAAACAGGGTGTGAGAGAGAGGGTTTAGGGAGAGGGGGATAGACAGGGTGTGAGAGAGAGGGTTTAGGGAGAGGGGGATAGACAGGGTGTGAGAGAGGGTTAGGGAGAGGGGGATAAACAGGGTGTGAGGGAGAGAGGGTTAGGGAGGGAGAGGGGGATAGACAGGGTGTGAGAGAGGGTTAGGGAGAGGGGGATAAACAGGGTGTGAGAGAGAGGGTTAGGGAGAGGGGGATAAACAGGGGTGAGAGAGGGTTGAGAGGGGGAGACAGGGTGTGAGAGAGGGTTAGGGAGAGGGGGATAAACAGGGTGTGAGAGAGAGGGTTAGGGAGAGGGGTTAAACAGGGTGTGAGAGAGGGAGGGAGAGGGGGATAGACAGGGTTGAGAGAGGGAGGGAGAGGGGGATAGACAGGGTGTGAGAGAGGGTTAGGGAGAGGGGATAAACAGGGTGTGAGAGAGGGTTAGGGAGAGGGGGATAAACAGGGTGTGAGAGAGGGTTAGGGAGAGGGGGATAGACAGGGTGTGAGAGAGGGTTAGGGAGAGGGGGATAGACAGGGTGTGAGAGAGGGTTAGAGGGAGAGGGGGATAGACAGGGTGTGAGGGAGGGAGAGGGGATTTAGAGGGGAGAGGGGGATAGACAGGGTGTGAGAGAGGGTTAGGGAGAGGGGGATAAACAGGGTGTGAGAGAGGGTTAGGGAGAGGGGGATAAACAGGGTGAGAGAGAGGGTAGGGAGAGGGGGATAGACAGGGTGTGAGGGAGAGAGGGTAAACAGGGTTAGGGAGAGGGGGATAGACAGGGTGTGAGAGAGGGTTAGGGAGAGGGGGATAGACAGGGTGTGAGGGTTAGGGAGAGGGGGTAAACAGGGGGAGAGAGGGTTAGGGGGGATAAACAGGGTGTGAGAGAGAGGGTTAGGGAGAGGGGGATAGACAGGGTGTGAGAGAGAGGGTTAGGGAGAGGGGGATAGACAGGGTGTGAGAGAGGGTTAGGGAGAGGGTTAGGAGGGAGGGGGATAAACAGGGTGTGAGAGAGAGAGGGTTAGGGAGGGGAGAGAGAGAGGGTTAGGGAGAGGGATGAGTGTGAGAGAGGGTTAGGGAGAGGGGGATAGACAGGGTGTGAGAGAGGGTTAGGGAGAGGGGGATAGACAGGGTGTGAGAGAGAGCGGTTAGGGAGAGGGGGATAGACAGGGTGTGAGAGAGAGGGTTAGGGAGAGGGGGATAAACAGAGAGAGGGTTAGGGAGAGGGGGATAGACAGGGTGTGAGAGAGAGGGTTAGGGAGAGGGGGATAGACAGGGTGTGAGAGAGGGTTAGGGAGAGGGGATAGACAGGGTGTGAGAGAGGAGGGAGAGACAGGGGGAGGGAGAGGGAGAGGGGGATAGACAGGGTGTGAGAGAGGGTTAGGGAGAGGGGGATAGACAGGGTGTGAGAGAGAGGGTTAGGACAGGGTGTGAGAGGGGATAGACAGGGTGTGAGAGAGGGTTAGGAGAGGGGATAGACAGGGTGTGAGAGAGGGTTAGGGAGAGGGGGATAGACAGGGTGTGAGAGAGGGTTAGGGAGAGGGGGATAGACAGGGTTAGGGAGAGAGAGATAAACAGGGTTAGAGGGTTAGGGAGAGGGGGATAGACAGGGTGTGAGAGAGAGGGTTTAGGGAGAGGGGGATAGACAGGGTGTGAGAGAGAGGGTTAGGGAGAGGGGGATAGGGAGGGAGGGGGATAGACAGGGTGTGAGAGAGGGTTAGGGAGAGGGGGATAAACAGGGTGTGAGAGAGGGTGAGAGAGGGTTAGGGGAGGGGGAGAGACAGGGTGTGAGAGAGGGTTAGGAGAGGGGGATAGACAGGGTGTGAGAGAGAGGGTTAGGGAGAGGGGGATAGACAGGGTTGAGAGAGAGGGTTTAGGGAGAGGGGGATAGACAGGGTGTGAGGGAGAGAGGGTTAGGGAGAGGGGGATAAACAGGGTGTGAGAGAGAGGGTTAGGGAGAGGGGGATAGACAGGGTGTGAGAGAGGGTTAGGGAGAGGGGGATAGACAGGGTGTGAGAGAGAGGGTTAGGGAGAGGGGGATAGACAGGGTGTGAGAGAGGGTTAGGAGAGGGGGATAGACAGGGTGTGAGAGAGGGTTAGGAGAGGGGGATAAACAGGGTGTGAGAGAGAGGGTTAGGGAGAGGGGGATAGACAGGGTGTGAGAGAGAGGGTTAGGAGAGGGGGATAGACAGGGTGTGAGAGAGGGGGAGAGGGGGATAGACAGGGTGTGAGAGGGAGGGTTAGGGGGATAGACAGGGTGTGAGAGAGAGGGTTAGGGAGAGGGGGATAGACAGGGTGTGAGAGAGAGGGTTAGAGAGGGTTAGGGGGGATAGACAGGGTGTGAGAGAGAAACAGGGTGTGAGAGAGGGTTAGAGGGGGTTAGGGAGAGAGGGGGATAGACAGGGTGTGAGAGAGGGAGCAGGGTTAGGGAGAGGGGGATAGACAGGGTGTGAGAGAGAGGGTTAGGGAGAGGGGGATAAACAGGGTGTGAGAGAGAGGGTTAGGGAGAGGGGGATAAACAGGGTGTGAGGGAGGGGGATAGGGTTAGGGAGATAAACAGGGGGAGAGAGACAGGGTGTGAGAGAGAGGGTTAGGAGAGAGAGGGGGATAGACAGGGTGTGAGAGAGGGTTAGGGAGAGGGGGATAGACAGGGTGTGAGAGAGAGGGTTAGGGAGAGGGGGATAGACAGGGTGTGAGAGAGAGGGTTAGGGAGAGGGGGATAAACAGGGTGTGAGAGAGAGGGTTAGGGAGAGGGGGATAGACAGGGTGTGAGAGAGGGTTAGGGGAGGGGGATAAACAGGGTGGGAGAGGGTTAGGGAGGGGGATAAACAGGGTGTGAGAGAGAGGGTTAGGGAGAGGGGGATAGACAGGGTGTGAGAGAGAGGGTTAGGGAGAGGGGGATAGACAGGGTTAGGGAGGGAGGGGGATAGAGAGAGAGAGGGTTAGGGAGAGGGGGATAGACAGGGTGTGAGAGAGAGGGTTAGGGAGAGGGGGATAGACACAGAGGGGTTAGGGAGGGGGATAAACAGGGTTGAGGGAGAGGGGGAGGGTGTAGGGTTAGGAGAGGGGGAGAGGGGGAGGGTTAGATAAACAGGGTGTGAGAGAGGGTTAGGGGGATAGAGGGGGATAGACAGGGTGTGAGAGAGAGGGTTAGGGGAGAGGGGGATAGACAGGGTGTGAGAGAGAGGGTTAGGGGGATAGAGGGGGAGAGATAGGAGAGGGTTGAGAGAGAGGGTTTAGGGAGAGGGGGATAGACAGGGTGTGAGAGAGAGGGTTAGGGGAGAGGGGGATAAACAGGGTGTGAGAGAGAGGGTTAGGGAGAGGGGGATAGACAGGGTGTGAGAGAGAGGGTTAGGGAGAGGGGGATAGACAGGTGAGAGAGAGGGTTAGGGAGAGAGAGGGTTAGGGAGAGGAGAGGGGGGGATAGACAGGGTGTGAGAGAGAGGGTTAGGGAGAGGGGGATAGACAGGGTGTGAGAGAGAGGGTTAGGGGGGAGAGGGGGATAGACAGGGTGTGAGAGAGAGGGTTAGGGAGAGGGGATAGACAGGGTGTGAGAGAGAGAGGGTTAGGAGAGGGGGACAGGGTGTGAGAGAGGGAGGGAGAGGGGGATAAACAGGGTGTGAGAGAGAGGGTTAGAGGGGGAGAGAGGGGATAGACAGGGTGAGAGAGAGGGTTAGGGAGAGGGGGATAG